>NC_091300.1:31377046-31414546 GCF_038502225.1 Cherax quadricarinatus | reverse complement strand
ACTGCATTCGAAATAAAAATTGAGAGTTTTGTAATGGAAAGGATACGCCACAGGCCTGGCTTCACCTTCCCTTCCCTTAATTAGGACTCTTTTAATTTAACCTGAGTACTCTGGCGTGTGATAAAGGCCCTTCTTCAACAGGATGAAAATCCTGACTTTCCGAGTTAAAAGATTTCTTATTTATCTTTCTCTGTATATTTCGGGTTAATGAAACGCTAAGGAAGAGAGATGTGAGAGATTCACAGCTGAGATGGGTTTACTATTTAACCCAGTTTCAGGAGGAAACTGCAGGACTGGTCAAGGACTGGGCCGCGGGGGCGTTGACCCCCGGAACACCCGCCAGGTAGACGTTTCGGTACATCGCGGTCCATCATCAACTTGTTAGTTGATAATGAACCGGAACTTGATACGAAGCCGTGGAATTGTTAATTTCGTTCTTAATGAAGATGTTGACTTGTCGAACCGAAATAATTTGCTCTGTTAGCGATAATAAATGATTTGATAAATGGTAATTAGTTGTCTGCTAAGCACGGTGTTTCATGGTCAATTAGGCTATCGTAGAGGTGTCTGGCATGCAATGACGCACTTCATTTCCTCTGCTCATTTTCATATATATTATCAATACCCTCGAACGGCATTGCATTAACTTCGTAAATCCGCAATTAACGTCCCAATGAATTTCTTCCCTGGAACAGCATTTGCATATAAAGACATTGCATATCAATAGACGGGTGACCGAGTAAGGATTTACATAGGCAAGCTCTATACTAGCGTCACTTCCGAGAGGCAGAGAATGCTGCGAACCTCCCGATGGAGTGTTAATGGAAGAGCACAGATCTGTGGAGGTGCTGTCCAGGGAGAAATTCCGAAGTGCCCATGTCTCGGAGAAATCACTCCGCGAATCCTAGGGGAAATTTGCTGAATTGGTCTCACCCACGTAGAGAAGAAACGTCTGAGAGTAACTTATACGGTGCTCAGGTTAAGGGTCACTGGGAGTAAGAGGTGACGGTGTACAGGTGGACAACATACGAAGGGTGTTTGTGGACACGGGATTAACTGATGTAGTGATGGATTGTAGATGACCAGTTGGTGACGTGAGAGACGTAGGTCTTACAAAGTATAAATTCTCAACCGTTGAGACACCGTGAGGAAGGATTTCATCGAGAGAGACATAATGGTAGCATTGCATGTGACATGTTAAACCTATTAAATATCTCGGTTTCGATCCCCGGCTAATCGCGGTATTCTTATACTATATATATATATATATATATATATATATATATATATATATATATATATATATATATATATATATATATATATATATATATATAGTATAAGAATACCGCGAAGAAATATCCAAAATTTATGAAATAGCTAATGATATGAAATACCCAAGAAACGTAATTGATAAATCTTTTAAAATTGCTAGGAATATTTTTTACAATCCAAAAAGGGACAACCAACCTTATTCTTTTTTTTTTTTTTTATTATTATCACACTGGCCGATTCCCACCAAGGCAGGGTGGCCCGAAAAAGAAAAAACTTTCACCATCATTCACTCCATCACTGTCTTGCCAGAAGGGTGCTTTACACTACAGTTTTTAAACTGCAACATTAACACCCCTCCTTCAGAGTGCAGGCACTGTACTTCCCATCTCCAGGACTCAAGTCCGGCCTGCCGGTTTCCCTGAATCCCTTCATAAATGTTACTTTGCTCACACTCCAACAGCACGTCAAGTATTAAAAACCATTTGTCTCCATTCACTCCTTATTCATCAAATAAATATGTTGGTTCTCCCGTACCATGACAATTTGGCTGATATGCCTTCTCTTCTTAAGACCTTTAATATCAAGGTTGCATTTAAAAATCTTGATACAGTAAAAAACTTTTCATAAAGAATTCCCCTCAAAATGCTGATGGATGTGTCTATAAGATTCCTTGTAAAATTTGCGATAAAGTTTATTACGGTCAAACTGGTAAAAGTCTCGAACTAAGATTAAAACAACATAAATATAGCATTAGAACTGGACATGATTTTAATGCTCTATTTATTCATGTGAGAGATTTTAACCATCCAATTGATTTTCAAAAAGTTGAGAAAGTTGTATTAAGCAAGTCCATGGTCGACAGGAATATAATTGAATCTTGTTTCATAAAAAGCAGTTTTGAAAATAATATGAATATTTCCTTTGGTTTATATAAATTGGATTCATTTATAATTAATAAAATTTGGGAAGAATTTAAGGATACATTAAACAAGTAATAAATCTTAATTCTTGGGTAGAGCATTAGGTGTATTTCACTGAGTCGGGTGTCGTCATGCATGTGTGAGGTGTTGCTGTGTTGTGGGATGTGATGGTGAAGTGTGGTCTTGACCCTTTATATGCCTTCCTTTGATGTATTATTTTTATAGCTCCTTGATAATGCGAGAAATCATAAAAGTGCTTGGAAGGTACCTAGGGATTGGCAGAGAGCGTGTAGTTTATATATATATATATATATATATATATATATATATATATATATATATATATATATATATATATATATATATGCAAAACAACCACTCTGAAAGAATAGAGAAATTCCAAGCGCTTTCATGACTACTCACATTATCAAGGAACTATTATCATAGTTCCATGATAATGTGAGTAGTCACGAAAGCGCGTGGAATTTCTCTATTCTTTCAGAGTGGTTGTTTTGCATATTCTGAAATCACCTGTTTACTGTGATCTTATTGCATATATATATGTATATATATATATATATATATATATATATATATATATATTTATATATATATATATATATATATATATATATATATATATATATATATATTATATATATATATATATATATATATATATATATATATATATATATATATATATATATATATTTATATATATATAATATGGGGTCCACGTCTGGTGTAAATTGTGGGACTCATAGCTTCGGAGAAGTGGATAAAAAGGCTTCAAGGAAGAATATTTGGATTTCTTCCTGAAGCCCCTACCACCCCATCTTTTCATATTTTTTTTTTACCAATAGGAATATTTTATTACATAATATGGTACAGAAGATTTAAGAGATACATTGTTGATATAAAGGTGGCATATAAGGTACATGTTGCTACGTGTGTATCACCGATTATAAGGCGATAATCTCATCCAGCTCCTCAGAGTTGGGGCGTGTGCCCAAAATACAGCAGGCATTACCCCTTTGAACAGCCGCACTGAGCCGCTGGAACAGAAAACTAGCTGCCCTGGGATCCCTAGTTACCCTGATGAGTCTTTTTCCCAGTTCCTTAAGGAATTTGGATGCACTCTTTCCCCATGAGCCAAGGGTCTCTGAGCCTATGGGAACAAACATATAATGATGGGCAAGTTCTCCATATTTTCTAGACTTTTGGGACTCCCTGAAGCTGGCAGCTGCCCCTCCTTCCTCCCTGGTGTATTGGAGATAGGTATCAGCCAAGGTAGATGCACATGTATAGTCCCACACCACCTGCTTCCCATCTGTCCAGGCTTGAAGGGTGATACCATCTGGATGCTTCTGGCTACCATCAGATCTGCATAGTTGGGGTGGCTCCCTTACTGCTGGGCATCCAGCTGTTGTGAGGCTCCTCTTGACAATGTTATTAACCTCCTCATGTCTTGCAATCTTTCTCTCGGATTTACGGCACACAAGACCATGATACCCGAATCGGTCTGCTGCTTCACAGCCACAAATACACCTGTGTTCGGCGAGAATAGGGGCGGCAAGTCGAAGGGCAACACCGATGCGGATGGTCTGTGGGTCGAGGCGTGTGCCAAGGCTGGAGTTGGGAACAGCCAACAGAAAGTCCCCAGCATGAGGGGCTCTCACTGCCAGGAGGTGGGCTCTATCCTTCCCTGACACACTCTGAAGCATTGTTGAGGCTATATTTTCCACTACTGGACCATCCCAGTGCGATTGTTTGTAGTTGTTGGGGGGAGCAGGTCTGGTTTCAGAGCCAGTTAGATTATCCCAGATCATTGCTCCGTCAATGAATTTTTGGTCCTGGACTCCAATCTTGTCCCTAAGATGTTCAGGGAGAATCACTGCTACAAGCTCTCTGGATGCAATACACGAGGACAGAAAAGCAGGTAACGCAATCTGTGATGACTTGCGGACACCAATGCCTCCTAGTCTGACTGGAAGTGTAGCTTGGTTCTACTGCCCGTCTTCTAGACGAATATGAAAGAATACTGTCATATTCGTGCTGTATAGGGTTATCATATATATATATATATATATATATATATATATATATATATATATATATATATATATATATATATATGCAAAACAACCACTCTGAAAGAATAGAGAAATTCCAAGCGTTTTCGTGAATACTCACATTATCAAGGAACTATAGTTCCTTGATAATGTGAGTAGTCACGAAAGCGCTTGGAATTTCTCTATTCTTTCAGAGTGGTTGTTTTGCATATTTTGAAATCACCTGTTTACTGTGATCTTATTGCATATATATATATGTATATATATATATATATATATATATATATATATATATATATATATATATATATATATATTTTTTTTTATTATCACACCGGCCGATTCCCACCAAGGCAGGGTGGCCCGAAAAAGAAAAACTTTCACCATCATTCACTCCATCACTGTCTTGCCAGAAGGGTGCTTTACACTACAGTTTTTAAACTGCAACATTAACACCCCTCCTTCAGAGTGCAGGCACTGTACTTCCCATCTCCAGGACTCAAGTCCGGCCTGCCGGTTTCCCTGAATCCCTTCATAAATGTTACTTTGCTCACACTCCAACAGCACGTCAAGTATTAAAAACCATTTGTCTCCATTCACTCCTATCAAACACGCTCACGCATGCCTGCTGGAAGTCCAAGCCCCTCGCACACAAAACCTCCTTTACCCCCTCCCTCCAACCCTTCCTAGGCCGACCCCTACCCCGCCTTCCTTCCACTACAGACTGATACACTCTTGAAGTCATTCTGTTTCGCTCCATTCTCTCTACATGTCCGAACCACCTCAACAACCCTTCCTCAGCCCTCTGGACAACAGTTTTGGTAATCCCGCACCTCCTCCTAACTTCCAAACTACGAATTCTCTGCATTATATTCACACCACACATTGCCCTCAGACATGACATCTCCACTGCCTCCAGCCTTCTCCTCGCTGCAACATTCATCACCCACGCTTCACACCCATATAAGAGCGTTGGTAAAACTATACTCTCATACATTCCCCTCTTTGCCTCCAAGGACAAAGTTCTTTGTCTCCACAGACTCCTAAGTGCACCACTCACTCTTTTTCCCTCATCAATTCTATGATTCACCTCATCTTTCATAGACCCATCCGCTGACACGTCCACTCCCAAATATCTGAATACGTTCACCTCCTCCATACTCTCTCCCTCCAATCTGATATTCAATCTTTCATCACCTCATATATATATATATATATATATATATATATATATATATATATATATATATATATATCTATATATATATATCTAATAGTTGGCAACATCTCTTGAAGATTAATATGTTTTCTTCCTGAGTCTGGCAAGCGTGTGTCCGGAGTCAGCAAGCCTAGTCGGATCATTTCTCTTCCCGTTTTCTACGAGTAGGAATATGCGAGTCTTCCATCTTCAGTTCTCCGAAGAAAATGGAGGAAGCCCTGTGTTTTCTCTTGGAAGTATTCGTTATTTTTTGTCTTCAAATGGAAATGTTTGTGAGAATTCTGACACTGAGCTGTCCTTTTTTTTTTTTTTGTCAAAACTGGCGGGCTAAAACAACAAAATTAGATGCAAGAGGAAGATCTAAGAATTCCGGAAGGGATAAATATATCGCTCCATTTAGACACTAAAGTGATATGGAATCAAAGAAAATTGGCTTCATGAAGCTGGTGGTTCCTGACGTATACCCAGAAGTGTGTAGATAAATGTTTCACAGAACCGACAAGTTGATAAATTAAGCACTTGTGTAACACTTGTGTATCTTTATTGTGAAAACGTTTCGCCACACAGTGACTTCATCAGTTCAATACAAAAAAGAATGATGAAGATCCGAAGGGGTTTGAGGTAATCAATCCCTCAGCCTCAAGCCAATGTATGGACTAATTACATCGACTCCAGGCTGAGGGACTGATTACTTCAAACTCCTTCTAATCTTAACCTTTCTTCTTTGTATTGGACTGATGAAGCCACTGTGTGGTTAAAGACACCCAAGTGTTACACTTGTGTCTAGTTTACCACCGAGAGATGTACAAAATGTCTCTCAATGTATATACACTGATCTTTTACCTTACTGTCTATTTTAGAGATTAAGGTAATCTTGACTGGTAGTTACCAGGTTACATGTAGCCGCCTTAATGGCCCCTTTCTGCAGCTGATAGGATTTAAACCTAATTAACCAATCATCTAAAACTTTTTCCTCCTCCTCTTCCTCCTCCTCCTCCTCCTCCTCTTTTTCCTCCTCCTCCTCCTTCCTCCCATTTGACTAGTTTCAGGAAAAATGTAAATGAGGAAAAAATGGTAATTCGACAGATTCATCAATCTCACTATGACTCAGATGTCTGTTGTTGACACAGCCAGACCCGATCATTAGCGTTGCCAGGTTACGACTTTCTTTACCTTGTATCAAGAAACGAGAGAGACGGACAGAGACAGACAGAAATAAGTAACTTTAGGCAGACATTTTTACAGTTAATGATCACTGTGATATGTGTCGACGGAGCTCCATCACACGCAAGCGATCATGATCGCATGCCAGCCAGACAACCAAAGCTGGCTGAGAGGGAAGTAAGGAGGGGAAGATGCCAGAGAGGCAAGAAAGATGGGAGACGTTGGAAGTAGACGAAAATTATAACTAACACCTTACAACACTAACAGCTCCGTAGTTCAGGTAAGCACCGTTAGTGTGTCCTATAGCTCGGTTGGTAGCACAAAGAGCTGCATAACAAGAGGCTTTCTATATAGTATGTCATTGATGTCAGCGAGATTTGTAGTTGTGGTGTCATGTACTTATGAAATTAATGATTATTATATTTTATTATTATTATTATTATTCAATTTGCCTGACTCTAGGGTTATCTTGGACAATTTACACATACGTTACTATGTGTAAGACAACTGTAATCATCAAAAAAATGCAAAATTGTATCTAATTAAGCTTATACACACTTTGTAGTTGAACAGATTGTTTGAACAGCAATGACAACACGGTTTTGGCTTTCCAGATATTGTGTGATGGTCACTGTGTGTCCTTCTTTTGAGGGAACCACAATACTTTGGTGGAAGTTAGGTTAGGTAGGGTCAGGTTAGGTTAGGTTAGGTAAGGTTTGTCAGGAAACACGACAAGTATTTCCTGATGCGGGTCTTAGTCATATGATGATCCGCAGCTGGAGCTTTTAGCCATCAGATCGAGGCCTTCTGCTGGCTCGCCGGTCCAGCGCTCTAAAAATTATAGTTATTTTAACTAGTTTTTGCTTACCTTGGTGGAAATTGAAGATGTGTTAATAATAATAATTATAATAATAATAATAATAATAATAATAATTATTATTATTATTATTATTATTATTATTATTATTATTATTATTATTATTATTATTATTATTGTTATTATTATAAAAATAACGATAATTATAATAATGATAATACTGATCAAAAAAAAATCGTTGCCAGAGATATTTGAACGCAATTATGGTATTTTGGAGTTGCTGAATTCGAAAATGGCAGTAGATTTTTCAAATGGCTCTTGTTTATGAGATATTGCATACCTACGCTCAGTTAACAGAACTGAGCCACAACGCCTGTGTGTGTATATGCAGTAACAATTTATATTTACAGAGAGTTTTAATAAAGATTATAATTTTATTTTCAAGTTTCTGAATATTTAAGGAAAGGAGGTGTATCAACAACCACCACGTTACATTATTTTAAACTTAATTTTGTAATTTTTTCCAGATAAACATGAGCTCTTCACGAAGAGTTTGCTTAAACAATCCCTATGCATTTTGCTTCATTTGTGGCGAACACTCTTACAAAAAACAAAGGAAAAACACAGATTTTGTAAAACAAACTTATGTTGCTTATTTTGGAGTGAAACTTGGAGAACAACACAAGTCTTGGGGTCCCCATATGGTTTGAAAAACCTGTACAGAACGCTTACGACAGTGGAAAAATAGGCAAAGGAAAAGTATAAATTGGGGTGTGCCTGTGGTGTTGAGAGAGCTGAAAAGCCACCAGGATGACTGTTATTTCTGTATGATAAATTTGAAAGGTTTCAATCGATACAAGAAAGTCAAGTAGGAATATCCTGATTTGGAGTCAGCAAGGAGACCTGTGCCACACAGCGAAGACGTTACCATACCAATGTTTACAACACTGCCTGATCTTTCCTTGTCAGATGTTGAGGAAATTCAGGGTTTAGGATGTAACACAGGTGATAGTAGTGAAAGTGAATGTGAAGTAAGCATTTCAATACCCCACCAGTTTTCCCCAAGAAAAACTCAATGATAAGTGATCTCAGTCTGTCAAAGCAAACATCTGAACTTTTAGCATCTAGACTAAAAGAAAAGAACTGTCTACAACAAGAAGTTAAAAACAGCAACTTATCGGACAAGAGAGGTTGAACTTTTTCAATACTTTAACCAAGATGGAGAACTTGTACACTGCAATAACATCCCGGGAGTTAACCATACCACGGGTGGGGTTTGAACCCGGGACCTCTTCTTCGAATGAAATTTGAATATCGATCTGGAGACTGGCGGCTGTTTATAAACAGCTCCACTAGAAGCCTGGAATGAGTCTTACTGCATCTCTTATGCATCTCTTCCAACTGCTCCCTCAACAAAACTTGAAGAATACGAAAATATCAAGATGGTCTTGCAGAAGCTTTGCTATCATGAGCACAAGATGTTGGGTTGATCTGAAGATGGTAAACTTCTTGTTTGTTTGCATGATCTAAAAAAAAATTCAGTGCTATTTGTTATTTGTCAGTTAGTCTCTGATCAATATATTTTTTCACATCTTTTATGTTTTTCAATGGGATACCAAATTTATCAAAAAATAGAGCCGATCAAGCAAAACCGATGACATATTCGGAATCAGCACCACAAACGTACCCTAAAATTGGTGTAATATCATTGGCCAGAAAATGAATATTGACCAATGAATAATAATAATAATAATAATAATAATAATAATAATAATAATAATAATCATTCGTGACCTAAATACATATTTAACAAAATCTCAAGCCAAATCTGATATTTGATATTTGAAGAGATCCAGACTTACTGAGAGTAAGTCTTGAGCTCCGTGACTTACTGAGACTTAATGAGAGCAAGTCTTGAGCTCCGTGACTTACTGAGACTTAATGAGAGCAAGTCTTGAGCTCCGTGACTCACTGAAGCTTCAGATTTCTCTGTGAGGAAGTCATTTTTTCTAGTTTGTTTTTAATTAAGAGTCTGGGATTTGTTTACTAAGCCTCGCTCTCTCTCTCTCTCTCTCTCTCTCTCTCTCTTTCTTTTACACAGCGTTTGACAAGGTTAGGTTAAGGATCTTTAGCTTTATTGACAAGCTATTTACAAGTTAAGAATTCCTAACTTTATTGACAAGCTGAGAGCTGTTACCTACATCAGCTCATTTGAAAGCATTTTTATTGTTATGAGACATACAAGTAGGGAACAGGATGAAGTTGGAGACATCTGTGGGCCAGCATTTTCATCTGATGAACTGACTTTATCTCGTTGACATAATGCTGTACGAATGTGTTCCATACTCTAGTCATCCTGGGTATATATGATCTCTGATGAAGTGATGTTCCGGAGAAGGGTACAGCCAGAGTGAAGTTGCTGCTTTCTGCCCGTCTTGTGGTATAGAAGCTTGCTTCACGCTGTCCTCCAAGTGGAGCCAAGTGTGGTACTTTGACAATGTTGGCCTTGTACATAACAGTAAGACCACCCACATCCCTCCTGTGTCGAAGGCTCTGCTGAAATGACAGATCTATCCAGGATGAGTCCAGGCGAGAGATGAGACATCTTGCTCTGTTCTATACTCTGTCAAGCAGTCGCAGATGAGGAGGGGGCAGCAGGCAAACCAAGAAAGTGGAACAAACTCAAGGTGTGAGCGTACTTGTGCCTCATACAGAATCTTGCAACCAATGCTGTCAAGCAGATGCGAGATACGGCGAAGTGCTGTAAGCTTCCTGACTGCCTTGTTTGCAAGATTTACAACGTGGCTCTTCATGGTCAGTTTGGAGTCAAATTTCATCCCAAGGATATCAACTACTTACCCAGGTACCAACACCCTCCCGTTCATATTCACTAGTGTACCGGCATTACCATCATGGTGCCTCTCTCTCTCTCTCTCTCTCTCTCTCTCTGTACTCACATAATTGTGCTTTTAACGGTCGATTCGTAGTTCTTGGCCCCGCCTCTTCACTGGTGCTACTAGATCACTCCCTCCCTGCTCCGTGAGCTTTATCATACCTCCTCTTAAAGCTATGTATGGATCCTGCCTCCACCACATCCCACTCCAGAATATTCCACTTGCTGTCCACTCTGTCACTGAAGAAATGCTTCCTAACATCCCTTTTACTTATCTCAGTCTTCAGCTTCCTACTGTGACCCCTTGTTGGTGTGTCCCATCTTTGGAACATCCTGTCCCTGTCCACCTTGTCATTTCCTCTCAGTATTTTATATGTTGCTATCATGTCCCCACTGTCCCTCCTGTCCTCCAGTGTCATCAGGTCGATTTCTCTTAACCTCTCTTCGTAGGACATGCCCCTTGTCTCCGGGGCTAGTCTCGTTGCAAACCTCTGCACTTTCTCTAATTTCTTGACGTACTTGGCCAGATGTGGGTTCCACACTGGTGCTTCATACTCCAAAACAGGCCTGATGTACACGGTGTACAGAGTTCTGAACGACTCCTTAAGGGAGAGAGAGGACCGCAGCAGTTATTTGGTTTATGTGCGCCTCATGAGATGTGTTCGGTGTTATACTCACTCAAAGATCCTTTTCCTTGAGTGAGGTTTGTAGCCTTTGGACTCCTAGAATGTATTCTGTCTCTGGTCTTCTTTGCCCTTCCCCGATCTTCATGACTTTGCACTTTTCAGGGTTGAACTCCAGGTGCCATTTGCTGGACCAGGCCTGTAGCCTGTCCAGATCCCTTTGTAGTCCTCCCTGGTCCTCCTCCGATTGAATTCTCCTCATTAACTTCACATAGTCTGCAAACAGAGACACTTCTGAGTCTCTTCCTTCGGTCACCTCGTCACCTCGTCAAGTACCATGACTCGCTGCTGCCTTCCTGTCAGGTATTCTCTGATCCATTGCAGTGCTTTCCCTTTTATACCTGCCTGGTCTTCCAGCTTTTGCACTAATCTCTTGTCTGGAACAGTGTGAAAAGGTTTCTTACAGTGTGTGTATGTGTGTGTGTGTGTGTATGTATGTGTGTGTGTGTGTGTGTGTGTGTGTGTGTGTGTGTGTGTGTGTGTGTGTGTTTGTGTGTGTGTTTGTGTGTGTGTTTGTGTGTGTGTGTGTGTGCTCACCTATTTATTGTTGCAGGGATCGAGTCATAGCTCCTGGCTCCGCCTCTTCACTGATCGCTCCATGAGCTTTATCAAACCTCGTTCACTATCATACCTGCCTCCACTACGTCACTTTCCAGACTGTTCCACTGGGGATGTTCCGTACCTCTCCTAAACTCACACATCCTCTCCTTCTAGACTCACACGTCCTCTCCTTCTAAACTCACACGTCCTCTCCTCCTAATTTCACATGTCCTCTCATTCTAAACACACATATCCTTTCCTAAACTCACACGTCCTCTCCTAAGCTCACATGTCCTCTCCTTTTAAACTCATGTCCTCGCCATCTAAACTCACACGTTCACTTCACTTTGCTTTACGCTTGACACAGAAAAAATGGCACATTGTTAGACTCTTACCATGTGAATATTCTTCGTGCTTTTTGCTGGCTTTAAAAGTGACTGTGACATACCTGTGTTATACATGTAACCGGTTTCGCGAGTTACTCTACTCTGAAAGCTCCTCCTGAGCCAAGTTTTTTTTTTTTTTTTTGGTTGGCTGCCAGGTCAGCCAGGCTGTTGTTGCCAGCAGAAAGCTCAAACATCATTCTGTGTCTTCAGTGCAACACAACATTTCAAAGGTAAGAGAAGATTAGATTTAGATTGTACCACCGAAGTGGGTAATTTATTGTGCACCTCATATCCATCCTGTGGACGGAAGCGCAAGAGCATGTGGATGTACAAAAGATCTAGGAACGAGGCCCTGAAAGGGTTAACGGGAGTACATCTGAATTTATATCTACAGTTCGCTTATCTGTTAAAAGCAAAATTTAGGAAATTTGCTTAATATATCTGCAATCTTATGTTCTTAATAAGATATCTTGACATGCCACATAGGTAACAAATTCCTCAAGAAGAAGATATTTAAGCATAGTGTTCAAGATAGTGACCATAGGGTTGGTCACATTGTATTTATTGTGATCATCATGTGGTAAGAGAAGTAGTTTTTATTTCACTATCTTTTCAGCCAGTTTAGCTTTATTGATATAGTTACGCATGCGTCTTCGTGGCCAGACATTCACAGACACTGAATCATACATCAAACATAGTGAAGAAGAAAAAATGGTCTCAGAATAAGCCTTTAGTATGACAGAGTTTCATTCTGGGTGGAGTTTTGTCAAGTCAGAATAAACCTGGAGAGAAGTGGTTTAAAATGCCGACAGGATGGAAAAAGAAACATAAATACAGTATAAGGCGATTCTTTATTGACGACGTTTCGCTCACAAAATGAGCATTATCAGGTCACAAACAGATCGTGAATTACACAGCTCATAGAGTAGACTTTATCAATTCATACACAGATCTGTTTGTTACTTATTAAAACCCATTGTTCGGGCAAAACATTGTCAATAAACGATCGCATTATGCTGCATCTAAGATTATTTTTTTTCATAATAAAGCTCTACACAGGGCGAAACGTTGTCTCGAGAAACGGTTGTTGTTTTCTTCACTGTCAGTGGCAATAAGCAGCTTAGATCCATCTATATTAAAACCGGAACAGTTATATCTCTAATCACGACAAAAATACGTTATATATATGACGGTTTCGTTATAATATTGGTTGCTCGGTTTAATAGGTTCAAAAACCTATCCGCTATATGAGGGTCAAGAGGTCAGGGAGGAAATTACAAAAAAATATGCAAAAAATAGTGAGCGTTTCAAGATTTTTTTTAATGATTTTCTTATCACTTTTGTACCATCAGTCAGTCAACGATTTTTCTTATATTCCTAAAATTGGGAATAACGTGAACTCTCAATGGGATATATACACTTGGTGTACGTTCATCTCTCGGTGTATACTTACTTCTCGGTGTATATACACTTCTTGGTGTATATACATCGATGTATTACGATGGCAGCTTGTTCTTTCAATCTTTCCTCGTTCGCTTTTCAGATATATGTATGAAATTTACATTTATGTGAACTTGGGAATCGTCCTTATTAGGGGGTCAGAGTTAGTTGGTAGGACCTCTGGGTCCTTCTTTTTATTTTTTGGGCATTATGTGTGCCCCAGGAGTGAGTTTTATACATTAAGTTGTAGCCACCATACCCAGTGTGTCAAAACACTGGTTAGTACAGAGATTAATCAAGAAGAAGGGAAAATTGTTCAGATGCCGTGTGGGCTGTTCCTAGGAGAGCACCTAAGGGGTGTGCAGGCTTATGTTTTGAATATGTGAGTGCTGTAATTGTATATTCTGTACATATCTATTTAGAATACAGTTCTATTTTTATAGAAGTAGTTTAAATAACCTGTGAAGAGGGCTGGTGAAAGGATTTCAGAGACACTTAAGATGATCAATCATGAAAGTAAGTATTACCCTAGACTGATAAGACCTTTATGTAAAAAGCTACCCCACACTAGAACATGTAGTGAGAACCTTACTATCAAAGTAATAAGGGACAACAACATAGCCCTTAGGGTCGGGTGATCCTGTGGTTTAAAGCATCATGTGGTTCTCGCTTACCATGAGGCAGGCCAGTACAACAAGGGATCGAATCCTTGGCTAGTGCAGTGTTGTTACATATATATATATATATATATATATATATATATATATATATATATATATATATATATATATATATATATATATATATATATATACATACATATATATATATGCAAAACAACCACTCTGAAAGAATAGAGAAATTCCAATCGCTTTCGTGACTACTCACATTATCAAGGAACTATGAAAGTAAAGCATCCAAGGAAGCTATATAAGGGGTCTGGCCAACACCTCACTATCAGATCCCACAACGGTTAAACACCTGACGTGCGCCGGCCCAACTGGACAGGTCCTTTGCACAACTCACCAACAAACTATTCTACCCAAGAAAATTTAAAAATTATTATTTGTTCAGTGTATTATTAAATTCTTCCCAAATTCTATTAATTATAAATGGATCTAATTTATATAAACCAAAGGAAATATTCATATTATTGTCAAAACTGCTTTTTATGAAACAAGATTCAATTATATTCCTGTCGACCATGGACTTGCTTGATACTACTTTCTCAACTTTTTGAAAATCAATTGGATGGTTAAAATCTCTTACATGAATAAATAGAGCATTGGAATCTTGTCCAGTTCTAATGCTATATTTATGTTGTTTTAATCTTAGTTCGAGACTTTTACCAGTTTGACCGTAATAAACTTTATCGCAAATTTTACAAGGAATGTTATAGACACATCCATCACCATTTTGGGGGGAATTCTTTATCAAAAGTTTTTTTACTGTATCAAGATTTTTGAATACAACTTTAATATTAAAAGTCTTAAGAAGAGAAGGCATATCAAGAACTGGACAAGATTCCAATGCTCTATTTATTCATGTAAGAGATTTTAACCATCCAATTGATTTTCAAAAAGTTGAGAAAGTAGTATCAAGCAAGTCCATGGTCGACAGGAATATAATTGAATCTTGTTTCATAAAAAGCAGTTTTGACAATAATACGAATATTTCTTTTGGTTTATATAAATTAGATCCATTTATAATTAATAGAATTTGGGAAGAATTTAATAATACACTGGACAAATAATAATTTTTAAATTTTCTTGGGTAGAATAGTTTGTTGGTGAGTTGTTCAAAGGACCTGTCCAGTTGGGCCGGCGCGCGTCAGGTGTTTAACCGTTGTGGGATCTGATAGTGAGGTGTTGGCCAGACCCCTTATATAGCTTCCTTGGATGCTTTACTTTCATAGTTCCTTGATAATGTGAGTAGTCACGAAAGCGCTTGGAATTTCTCTATTCTTTCAGAGTGGTTGTTTTGCATATTCTGAAATCACCTGTTTACTGTGATCTTATTGCATATATATATATATATATATATATATATATATATATATATATATATATATATATATATATATATATATATATATATATATATAATGTCGTGCCGAATAGGCAGAACTTGCGATCTTGGCTTAAATATCAACGCTCATCTTGCCATATAGGACAAGTGAAGATTTGTGTATGTAATAATTTCGCCAAAATCATTCTGAACCTAACGAAAAAAATATGTTTCACTGTGTTTGTTTAGTATTAAATTATTGTAAACAAATCTGACATATATTTAGTTGGGTTAGGTTAAAATAAATTGTTCTTGTTATAATAAGGTTAGGTAAGTTTTCTAAATTCCTTTTGGTGCAAAATTATAAATTTTTACATCAACATTAACGAACAAAAATATATCTATAAACCTACAAGAGAAAATTTTTGAAAGGACTTAATTTTAAATGAATTCTTGCTAATTGACCAGTTTTACATATTCGGCACGACATATATATATATATATATATATATATATATATATATATATATATATATATATATATATATACAATAATATGAATATTTCCTTTGGTTTATATAAATTAGATCCTTCCTTATACTTTCATAGTTCTTTGATAATGTGAGTAGTCACGAAAGCGCTTGGAATTTCTCTATTCTTTCAGAGTGGTTGTTTTGCATAAATTTAATATTGTCTCCACATTTAATGTGAAGGTACAAGCTAGACCTACAGTAGTTTCTTTTTCTATTTTAAATAATATAAATGCCCTTCGACTAGGCAGGTCGTTTGCCCTTCAGGAGCCACGACTTTTATTTACGTTACGCAGTCACAAGCGTGATACATGCACTACTCCCGCCTCTTATGTCATAAGTAAAGCTCCACCTCATCCCATACCTCATAAACAAAGCCCTGCCACCTCCTATTACATATTAAACAAACAAAAAAAAAAACTCGTGTGATCCTTCCCAATACGTCATACACAAAGCTTCGCTCCGTCCCACTAGTCATAAAGAATCCTATTTTTCTTCGACCACAATATAATGCATACCTCTTCAAAAACTGAGTTACCACTGGTTGTTAAAATACCCTGTAAATGTCCACGATACCTTAGAGCATTTTCAACAAAAATAATATTAGCCTAAATGTAATGTTCGTGATATCGTCAGGAATATAATACTGCATTTTTATCCCTAACTCGTTACTGGTGTTAAAAAAATCGGGGGGGAAGAAATTTATAATAGGATTGTTTTATTCTATGCTAGATTGAGACGAGTGGGTTGATACAGGATACTATGAAGCTTCAGCTCGCTGCGTGGAACTGAGGCGTCTCGTATTTCACACCTGTTGCTGGAGCTCTTGCTGATAATTTTGCTGTTTGTCTGCCACTTCACCTGAGAGGTCATGGCAGGTCGTGTCTTGAATCCCAGCCTCGCCCTCACTACACACCCTCGCTACACACCCTCGCTACACACCCTCACTACACACCCTCACTACACACCCTCACCACGCACCCTAGCCACACCCTCGCCACACACCCTCACCACACACCCTCATCACACACCGTAATTACACACCCTCACCATACACCCTCACCACACACCCTCACCATACACCCTCACCACACACCCTCACCATACACCCTCACCACACATCCTCACCACGCACCCTCACCACGCACCCTCACCACGCACCCTCACCACGCACCCTCACCACACACCCTCACCACACACACCCTCACACACCCTCACCACACACCCCTCACCGCACAGCCTCACCACACATTCACAATCTAGCAGGAAAAATAACGGAAAAATAACTTTCCTTCCTCTCCTAAACTCACGCGTCCACTTCCCGACGCTTTAAACTTCTCAAGAATAAATGACACATTCTCAGACCGAATGTGACGTTCTAAATGAAGATTCTTCGTGTTGTCTCCGGTTTTCAGACAGCACCCGCGTCATACCTGTCTGATGCCTGTGACCTTTTACGAGAGTTACCTGGAGTATGCCTGGAGTATACCTGGAGTATATCTGGAGAGAGTTTCGGGGGTCATCTGCCCCGCGGACCAGTATGTGACCAGGTTACTCGAGGTTAATGCTTATTAAGTCATACGTAAAGTTTCCTAATCTCACATAATGTTTTAGGCAAAACTCATTCCTGTCCCTTTACGTCATCAACAAAGTTCTGCCCCTCATCCCATTACGTCATAAACAAAGCTTTGCTAAATCCTATTATATCATAAGGAAAGCTCTGCAGGTTCTATTGTGTTATAAAAAGCTCTGTCAAATCCTATTTCGTAACAAACTTCTGCATCTCCTATTACGTCATAAAGCTCTGCACCTTCTATTACGTCATAAAACTCTGCACCTCTTATTACATCATAAAGCTCTGCACCTCCTATTCCCTTGCGTCATGAATAAAACCTCTGCCGATCCTATTACGTCATTAACAAAGCTCTGCTAATCCTATTACGTCACAAAGCTCTGCTAATCTTATTTCGTCGTCAACAATTTCCTATCTCTCCTATGGTGTCATCAACATAGCTCTGCACCATCCAATTATGTCATAGAGAAGGCTTCATTACTTAATAAGGAAAGCCTCCGCCCCCCACCCATTACGTCATAAAGAAACCTTCGGCCCCTGTCATTACGTCATAAAGAGAGCCCCGCCCCTCCCATTACGTCACGACAACCTCCCTCACAATTATTCTCATTGTTAAAGTTATATTGTCATCCATTTCTCCAAATTTAATGTCACGAAAGATGAATGAATTTTTCGTCTCCAACAGTACGTAAATTTATATAAATTGAATTGCAACTAAGTATGAAAATACCATGTCAATCATAAAGATTACTTAATACACGCATATATATATATATATATATATATATATATATATATATATATATATATATATATATATATATATATATATATATATATATACATATATATATATATATATATATATATATATATATATATATATATATATATATATATATATATATATATATATACATTATATATATATATATATATATATATATATATATATATATATATATATATATATATATATATATATGAATAGACATACAATTTCTCTCAGTTCACATCAGGATTCGAAAAAGACTGCTAAGTTTTGTTTAAAAAAAAGCGAAATTATATAGATATGTGGACGATATTTTATGGATATTTCCCAAGAATATCACAACCAGCTCGCACTTGAATTAAACAATCTGACTCCATCCATAAAGTTTTCTGTTGAATGTGAACAAAATAACTCATTGCCATTTTTAGATGCTTTAATTATTGAGGGAAACCAACAATTTAAATTCAAAATATACATAAAACCAACAGATAACTGCTCCTATTTACACTGTTATTCTTCGCTTCATGACAAAGTTAAATGTTTTGTATTCTCTTCCACGTTTTTGAGAGCACCTAGCATATGTAGTCCATTATAATTATTATTATAATAAAAAAGAAGCGCTAAACCACAAGGGCTATACAGCGCTGCAATATGTAGTTCAGAGTTCACAGATGAGGAAATATTTAAGATTTATGAAATAGAATATGATCTAAAATATCTAGAAAAGAACAGGCAAATCCTTTAAAATTGCCAAAAATAACTTTTACAATTCAAAATGAACAAACATATTTAATCAAGAATATATTTGGTTCTACATTTCTATGAAAACTTTCCTCATAGACCTTCTCTACTTAAGAATTTCAAAATCAAAATTGTATTTAAAAATCTCTAATTAAGAGTTTCCCCGAAAAAATGCTGATGGCCGTGTCTACAATATTCTCTGTAAAAAATCAATCAAGTTTATTATGGTCAAACTGGAAAAATCTTTAACTAAGATTATAACATCAGAAATAAAGTATTAGAACTGGACAAGAACCCAATGTTCTGTTTATTTATGTGAGAGATTTTAACCATCCAATTGACTCTCAAAAGGCCGTAAAGGTTGTATGAAACAAGTATAGTATTAACTGTAATATGAATGTAAGTTACGGGTTGTATAAATGAGATTAATTTAAAATGAACAGAATCTTTGAGGATTTAAAACTATCTTGATGTGTCTTAAAAAAAATTTACTTGTGACCTGACTAAATCTTGGCTATATACCCACCTTCAGTGACTAGTGGTCTGCGTAAGGTCATATGCGAGGTTATATTTTTACTGTTCCTTGATAATGTGAGAAATCACGAAAACGCCTGAAATTGTGCTATTTTTCCACTTTGGTTATTTTACATATTTTGGCGTCACCTTTTTTACTGTTGACTTATTTGACCTAAATTTGTTGATCGTGCTGATAAAAGGAAAGATGTCAAATGTGATTATGTGCTTATTTTATTCTCTCTGAAGCCCACACCATCACCACACACCATCACCACACACCATCACCACACACCATCACCACACACCATCACCACACACCATCACCACACATCCTCACCACACACCATCACCACACACCATCACCACACACCATCACCACACACCATCACCACACACCATCACCACACACCATCACCACACACCATCACCACACACCATCACCACACACCATCACCACACATCCTCACCACACACCATCACCACACACCATCACCACACACCATCACCACACACCATCACCACACATCCTCACCACACACCATCACCACACACCATCACCACACACCATCACCACACACCATCACCACACACCATCACCACACACCATCACCACACACCATCACCACACACACTGACCACACACCACCACACACCATCACCACACACCATCACCACACACCATCACCACACACCATCACCACACACCACCACACACCATCACCACACACCATCACCACACACCATCACCACACACCATCACCACACACCATCACCACACACCATCACCACACACCATCACCACACACCACCACACACCATCACCACACACCATTACCACACACCATCACCACGAACCATCACCACACATCCTCACCACACACCATCACCACACACCATCACCACACACCTTCACCACACACCACCACACACCATCACCACACACCATCACCACACATCCTCACCACACACCATCACCACACACCATCATCACACACCCTCACCACACACCCACACAACACATCCTCACCACACACCATCACCACACACCATTACCACACACCATCACCACACACCATCACCACACACCATCACCACACACCATCACCACACATCCTCACCACACACCATCACCACACACCATCACCACACACCATCACCACACACCATCACCACACACCATCACCACACACCCACACAACACATCCTCACCACACACCATCACCACACACCATCACCACATACCATCACCACACACCATCACCACACACCATCACCACACACCTTCACCACACACCATCACCACACACCATCACCACACACCCTCACCACACACCCACACAACACATTCTCACCACACACAATCACCACACACCATCACCACACACCATCACCACACACCATCACCACATACCATCACCACACACCATCACCACACACCATCACCACACATCCTCACCACACACCATCACCACACATCCTCACCACACACTCTCACCACACACACTCTCACCACACACACTCACCACACACACTGACCACACACCCTCAATACACAAAACACTCACCACACAACACACTCAACACACACACTCACCACATAACACACTCACCTTACATCCTCACCACACAACACACTCACCACACACCCTCACCAAACAGCACATTCAACACTCACTCTCTCCACACAACACTCTCACCACACACACTCACCACACAGCACACTCACCACACACCCTCATCACACATCACTCTCACCAAACACTCTCACCACACAACACACTCACCACACACTCTCACCACAAAGCACACTCACCACACACCCTTACGACACAACACTCTCACCACACACCCTCACCACACAACACACTCACCACACACCCTCACCACACAACACTCTCACCACACACCCTCACCACACAAGACACGACACACCCTCACCACACAACACTCTTACCACTTACCCTCACCACACTACACTCTCACCATACATCCTCACCAAACAACACACTCACCACACAAGTCTCACCACACAACACTCTCACCACATATCACCACACAACACACTCACAACACAACACTCTCACCACACAACACTCTCACTACACTCCCTCACCACAAAACACACTCACCAAACAAAAATCTCATAACACAACACACCATACAACACTCTCACCACACAACACACTCATCACACACCCTCACCACACAACACTCTCGACACTCACCACACAACACACTCATCACACAACACCTTCACCACACACCCACACCACACAATACACTCACCACACAAAACTTTCACTAAAAAACACACTCACCGCACAACACTCTCACCACGCAACACACTCACTACACACACTTACCACACAACACTCTCACCACACAACACCCTCACTACACAACACACTCACCACACACACTCACTACACAACATACTCACCACACAACACTCTCACCACACAATACATTCATCAGACACACTCACCACACAACACACTCACCACATAACACATTTACCATACAACACATACAAACAACACATTCACTACACAACACGCTCGACACACATCCTCATCAAACAACACACTCACCATACAACACTCTCACCACACAATACACTCACCACACACACTCACCACACATCACTCTCACCAGACAACACTCACCACACAACACACTCACCATACAACACACTCACCACACAATACTCTCGCCACACAACACACTCACCACACACCCTCACCACACGACACTCTCGCCACACACCCTCACCACACAACAAACTCACCACACATCCTCACCATACAACACACTCACCACTCAACCAACTCACAGACACCCTCACCACACAACACTCTCACAGCAAAACACACTCACCACACAACACTAACCACACAAACTCTCCACACACCCTCACCACACAGCACACTCACAACACAGCATACTCACCACAAACCCTCACCATTCAACACACTCACCACACAACACACTCACAACACAACAAACTCACCACACACTCTCACCACATAACACACTCTCCACACAACAAACAATACACCCTAACCACACAACACACTCAGAACAACACACTCATCACACACCCTCACCACACAACCCACTCACCACACAACACACTCACCACACACCTTCACCACACAACACACTCACCACACACCCTTACCACACAACACACTCAATACACACCACCACACAACACACTCACCATACGCCCACACCACACAACACACTCACCATACGCCCTCACCACACACCCTCACCACACAACACACTCACCACACGCCCTCACCACACAACACACCACACACCCTCACCACACAACGCCCTCACCACACACCACATTCACCACACACTCTCACCACACAACACTCTCATTAAACAACAACACACTCACCACACAACACTCTCATCATGCAACACACTCACTACACACACTCATCACACAACAGTTTTACCACACAATACTCTCACCACACAACACTCTCACCACACAACACTCTCACCACAAAATACACTCACCAAACACACTCACCACACAACACACTCACCATACAACACATTCACCACACAATATTCTCGCCACACAACACACTCACCACACACCCTCACCAGACAACACTCTCGGCACACACCCTCACCAAACAACACTCACAACACGACACTCTCACCACACGACACACTCACCACACACCCTCACCACACAACGCCCTCACCACACACCACATTCACCACACACTCTCAACACACAACACTCTCATTAAACAACAACACACTCACCACACAACACTCTCATCACGCAACACACTCAGTACACACACACATCACACAACAGTCTTACCACATAATACTCTCACCACACAACACACTCACCACACAACACTCTCATCCAAAATACACTCACCAAACACACTCACCAGACAACACACTCACCAGACAACACTCAAAACACAACGCACTCACCATACAACACACTCACCACACAACACTCGCCACACAACTCACTCACCACACACCCTCACCAGACAAAACTCTCGGCACACACCCTCACCACACAACACACTCACCACACAACACTCTCAACACACAAAACACTCACCATACAACACTCTCACCATGCAACACACTCACTACACACACTCACCACACAATACTCTCACCACACAACATTCTTACCATACAACACACTCACCACACACACTCACCACACAACACACTCACCACACAAAACACTCACCATACAACACTCTCACCATGCAACACACTCACTACACACTCACCACACAACAATCTCACCACACAACACTCTTACCATACAACACACTCACCACACACACTCATCACACAACACTCTCACCATGCAACACTCTCACCACACAATACACTCACCAGACACACTCACCAAACAACACACTCACAACACAAAACTCACCACTCAAAACACTCACCACACACCCTCACCACACAACAAACTCACCACACAACACTTTTACCACACACACTCACCACACACCCTCACCACAAAACACCCTCACCACACACCCTCACCACATAACACACTCACCACACAATACTCTCACCACACAATACACTCACCACACAACACTCACCACGCAATACACTCACTACACACTCACCACACAACACTTACCACACAACACACTCACCGTATGCATTGTACGGTGTAGACAAGCGTTAACCTTATGAGTTGTTATATTCCACACCGAAACCCAATTATAATCCTGATGATTTCATAGCAACTCGTACCAGCATAGCTCAAAGTGTTTTTAGAAGAATCCGTGAAACACTTCATAAATCAACAGCAGAATTTACTAGAGTAACTAATAGCCGTGCTAAGCCGACCAAAGTTAAAGTAGGTTCGAGGGTTATGCTGACTAATGTCAACAAAACATCCGCAATGCCTAAGCTTGATCAAAAGTTTTTTGGTCCTTATCGAGTAGTTGAACATAACAATGACAATAAGTATAAGGTTACAGAAATTAGTACTGGTCAGTATAAGAAATCGCATTTAGATCATATAAAATTGGTGTGCGATGTCGAGGATGATATTTCTACCCAGACTAATGTGACAATCCTTCTGACTCTGTACCCTCTACCTCTAATAGTCAGATAATTAAACCGAATGTCGTTATTCTTTGCGTACACGACAAGTAATGAGAAACACCCAAGTATCTTTTGTAGGTACTTGTTCAGATCTCCCTCAGTCAAGGCATGTGTTAGCCATTGCAGAAGAATTCGATCCACCCAAAGATGATAACCATTTTGCATATGTAAATCTTACCCTCGCAGAGTTGGGTTTAAATGTACATAGTCTGTGTAATTAGTTGTTCAAGATGAATGAAGTTGTCAACTGTGTGTTTTGTTATTAGCTGATCAGTTTTTTTTCAGAATTTTTTTTTTTTTTGTGTTCACGTTCCCTCCGAATTCTGAGAATTTAACAGTACTGATCTGTGTGCACCAGATCTGCCTTTGCTGTTAATTACTTTCATCTTTGTAAATATATATATATTCTTCCTCAGAATCCGTAGAGTGCATGAATACAGATTGATCGATCGGTTCCATCCTTTATTATACCATGATTTGTTCTTATAATTCGTAATGCATTACGTCAACACCCATTATTATCCATTACGATGCCATCCATTAGTTCTAAGTAATGTATGTCTTTGCTATTGTATAGAATCAGCCCAGAGCCACCTGCCTGTTCAGTCTATAGCATAGTATTGTATGTTGAGACGACATACGTAACATGACCGAGCTGCCAGTATAGCTACTGAATTCCCCATACTTATACTTGTGTAGTATATTGTAGATCGTATCATCTATGTATATATTTAGGCTCCCTTTCAGTAGGCTCAGTGACTAGCTTGTGTGACGTCACGTGATGCCACCATGAGTGCTGCGCGCTCGTCCTCTCTCTCAGTTCCTGTTAGACCTACCAGGCAGCAACAGTCAGGCTGGACTCCTCCTCTTCACACTCTGCTAATATATGTTACCATCCAACAAGTGTGTTTAACTCCAACCATCAAATCTCCATGAACCCTTCACAACACACTTATCATACAACACTCTCACCACACAATACACTCACCAGATACACTCACCACACAAGACATTCACAACACAACACTCAACACAATACACTCTCACCACACACACACTCACCACACAACACACTCAAAACACAATACACTCATCACACAACATGTTCACCACACAATACTCTCACCAGACAACACACTCACCGGACAACACTCACCACACAACACATTCACCACACAACACTCTCACCACACAACACACTCACCACACACACTCACCATACAACACGCTCACCACACAACACACTCACCACACAACACACTCACCACAGAACACACTCACCACACAAACTCCCCACACACACCACACAAAATACTAACCAAACAAAAAACTCACCACACACCCTCACCACACAACACATTCAACACAAAACACACCACATACCCTCTTCACACAACACACTCACCACACACCCTCACCACACAACACTCACCACACTCCCTCACCACACAACACACTAAGCACACAACACACCACACACCCTCACCACACAACACTCTCACAACACTCCCTCACCACACAACACACTAAGCACACAACACTCACCACACACCCTCACTACACAACGCATTCACAACACACCCTCACCACACAACACACCACACACCCTCACCACACAACACACTCACCACACAGCACTCTCACCAAACAACACACTCACCACACAACACTCTAACCACGCAACACACTTACTACACATTCACCACACAACACTCACCACACAACACTCACCACACAACACTCACCACACAACACACTCACCACACACACTGTGGGATGCAAAGAGTACGTAACCTTTATTCGGCACATGTACACACCCTCATTGAAAGGGTATGTACATGCAAACCAGGTACTAAGGGTTGATGATGCGGCCCCGTCGTTCAATCAGTACCCAGGTTCCAGCCAATGAGAAGATGGTTTTGGCAATCGCTGAGGTGTTGTGGGTACCACTGTTACAAAAAACGCGATTCTAAAAGCTTAGAGATCTCCAGTGAATACTAGAAAGGACTGCCCTTCTAGCATCCAGCCTGTTACTGGGTTTTCGTAACAAGTAGTCAGTATCCTTGTCCAATTATCCATTAAAATCAGTATGGTTCAATAGTGCTTTAGGATTACAACTGGTAGGCTACTAACTAGAGAAATTAAAAATTTAATAAATTTATTAAGTCTAGAGATATATTATCAAATTAAATTAATCACAGCAATGAAAATAAAATCAATCTCTCGAGTTCAATATTATTGTGCTGAAAGCACATATCACATTTATAATTCTTAAGTACCGTCTGGTACATTAACATTTAATAAGATATTACAAATATGTACAAGTAAGTGTGTATGTGTGTAAGTGCTCTTAAGTAGTTAGCTATGTCTCAAGACTCGAATAAGACTTAAACAAGTGACTGACAAAGTCCTCAAATAAACTAACTTCGTGACCGACTGGCAACCCGTACAGTCTGCTTGAACAACAAAGAATGCTAAGCCCAATAGCAATGCAATATCAAGCGACTGCGACACAGAATCAGGAACTGGGAAATAATATAACGACACTAAGTAGGGACCATCAGCAGATCCTCCACAAAAGTTACAAAATTCCCATACTACTGAATCTAAGTTCAGCATAGGAAAAACGCGATTGTGACAATACACAGATACCAGTACAAAATTAGATCAGAAGCTATAGCTAAGGACCTGAGATGTTCAGAGTGTCTAAGCGACACACAACCTCAGTACAACGTCGAAAATCACAAAGTCTACACAATGTTCTGTGAACAGAGTTCTACAGAACTAACAAGAATAATGAGACAGACAATCTGTCCAACCACCAAGAGAGTCTAGAGCAGACTGACTACTTCACGAGAGGTGAGGACACCCCCCCCTCGATCACGTGATAGCTCCGTGGGCAGCACAGCTCAGAAGCCGGCAGTATAACGAGCGACAAGCGATAATTACAGTAGTTTGACAATCAAGACTAACTGAGCACATATTATGTACATCCTAACAACATAAGCTACGTCAAATAACAATACCTGGAGTTTACCTGGAGAGAGTTTCGGGGGTCAACGCCCCCGCGGCCCGGTCTGTGACCAGGCCTCCTGGTGGATCAGTGCCTGATCAACCAGGCTGTTGCTGCTGGCTGCACGCAAACCAACGTACGAGCCACAGCCCGGCTGATCAGGAACTGACTTTAGGTGCTTGTCCAGTGCCAGCTTGAAGACTGCCAGGGGTCTGTTGGTAATCCCCCTTATGTGTGCTGGGAGGCAGTTGAACAGTCTCGGGCCCCTGACACTTATTGTATGGTCTCTTAACGTGCTAGTGACACCCCTGCTTTTCATTGGGGGGATGGTGCATCGTCTGCCAAGTCTTTTGCTTTCGTAGTGAGTGATTTTCGTGTGCAAGTTCGGTACTAGTCCCTCTAGGATTTTCCAGGTGTATATAATCATGTATCTCTCCCTCCTGCGTTCCAGGGAATACAGGTTTAGAAACCTCAAGCGCTCCCAGTAATTGAGGTGTTTTATCTCCGTTATGCGCGCCGTGAAAGTTCTCTGTACATTTTCTAGGTCGGCAATTTCACCTGCCTTGAAAGGTGCTGTTAGAGTGCAGCAATATTCCAGCCTAGATAGAACAAGTGACCTGAAGAGTGTCATCATGGGCTTGGCCTCCCTAGTTTTGAAGGCAATACATTTGCGATTTAGCTATTATCGCAAATATAAGCAATATAAAATTAAATGAAAAGGTAATATACATTATATATACATAATAATCATTGTAACCCATTCAGGGGTTGCAACAACCACTCACCTGTCTGCCCTTGTCATTCCCATTCTAGAGCTGGTTGAAGCACGGTCTGCTCTCTAGTGGCTTCTATTCTGCCTTGCTTACCGTGGAGTACACTAATACCTATTGTTGTATGTATAGTGTACATACTTCTGTTCTAAACTGGTGAAGGATAATACAAGTCAAAAGTTTTTCTGCTGTGTTTATTTTGCTCCCTTTACACCCAGGAAAACAGGCCTTTGGGACTCCTGGGTTGTAATACACACTCACCACACAACTCCTTCACCACACAACACTCTCACCACACAACATACTACACACACACTCGCCACACAAAACTCTCACCACACAACACACTCACCACATACCATCACACAACACCCTCACCACACACCCTCACCACACAACACACCACACAACACTCACCACACACTCACCACACAACACACTAACCACACAACAAACTCACTACACACCCTCACCACACAACTCATTCACCACACAACGCTCTCACCACATAACATACTACACACACACTCGCCACACAAAACTCTCACCACACAACACTCTCACCACACAACACACTCACCACACACCCTTACCACACAACACCCTCACCGCACACCCTCACCGCACAACACACCACACAACACTCACCACACACTCACTACACAACACACTAACCACACAACAAACTCACTACACACCCTCACCACACAACGCATTCACCGCACACCCTCACCACACAATACACTCACCACACACCCTCACCACACAACACACTCACCACACACCCTCACCACACAACACACTCACCACACACCCTCACCACACAACACACTCACCATACAAAACTCTCACCACACAACACACTCACCACACAACACACCCTCACCACACAAACTCCCCACACACACCACACAACACACCACACAAACTCACCACACACCCTCACCACACAACACATTCACCAAAACACACTCACCAGACACCCTCACCACACACACTCACCACACACCCTCACCACACAACACACTCACCGCACACCCTCACCACACAACACACTCACCACACACCCTCACCACGCAACACTCACCGCAAAACAGACTCACCACACAACACTCACCACACCACAAACTCACCACACAACACACTCATCACACACCCTCACCACTCAATAAACTCTCCACACACCCTCACCACACAGCACACTCATCACAAAACACACTCACCACACACCCCTCACCAGACAACACACTCACCACACAACACACTCACCACACAACACTCACCACACACCCTAACCACATAACACACTCACCACACAACAAACTCACAACATACCCTCACCACACAACACACTCAGAACACAATACACTCACCCCACACCCTCATCAGATAACACACTCACCACACATCACACTCACCACACAAACTCACCACACACCCTCACCACATGACACACTCTCCACACAACAAACTCACAGACACCCTCACCACACCACACACTCAGAGCACAACACACTCACCACACACCCTCACTACACAACCCATTCACCACACAACACACTCACCACACACCTTCACCACACAACACACTCACTACACACCCTCACCACACAACACATTCACCACACACCCTCACCACACAACACACTCACCACACACCCTCACCACACAACACTCACCACACGACAAACTCACCACACACTCTCACCACACAACACCCTCACCACACAACACATTCACCACACGCCATCATCACACAACACACTCACCACACCCTCACCACACAACACACTCACCACACACCCTCACCACACAACACATTCAGTACACACCCTCCCCTCAAAACACACCACACACCCTCACCACACAACAAACTCACCACTCACCCTCATCACACAACACACCACACACACCACACAAACTCACCACACAGTATACTCACCTCACACCTTCCCACACACACCTTCACCGTACACTCACTTCACACACATTCACCACACATACTCACAGCACACCTTCACCACACACACTTAACAGTAGTGACGTCATTCTCTCCTGTAATTCAGTTTCCTGGTCGTTTATATTTTTCAATTTTCTTTTTGATTCGCATTTTTCAGTGAGTAGATGGAAGTGCTTACAACACCCATGTTGATTCCTATTATTTTTATTATTATTATTATCATTATTATTATTAGTAGTAGTAGTAGTAGTATTAGTAGTATTAGTACTAGTAGTAGTAGTAGTAGTATTGTGATTGTTGTTGTTTTTGCTGTTGTTAGATGTCATGTTTGAGATCAATGTATGGCGTGAATACCTTGCTGATAACTCCTAGTATATTGTAGATTCGAAGGTGAATCAAGGTGACGTAGGGTGTAATTCACTGAGCTATTGGGTGGTTTGGGCATGTAGAGAGGGAAGTGATTGGCAGGATGATGAAGAGGGTTTATAAATTTCGGGCTAAAGCTAGAAGAAATAGAGGTCGTCCTTTAAAAAAATAAATGATGTGTGGGGGGGGGGGGAGTGTGTTTAAAAGTGACTAAGTTTTACGGGCAGAACATCCAGTAGTCATGTAGTTGCGTGTTTGAAGTAAATGGAGACGAGTGATTTTTTAATGGACGTGCTGTTGGAGTGTAAGGTAACTTTTATGAAAGGATTTAGGATAACCGGTTAACCCGACTGAGTCCTGGAATTGGGGAGTATAGTGCCTGTACTTCGTACTTCTGGTATCCCCACACCTCATTCTAACCTCTATGCTCCGAATTCTCTACATGATGTTTACACCACACATTGCTCTCCAGCATATCTCCACTGCCTCCTAGTTCATCTCCTTTATTTTCTGTAATGTTTAAAACCCATGCCTCACACCCTTAAAAGTGTTGATACCACTATACTCTGGCATATTGCCATTTTATCCTCTATAGATGAACTTTTTGTCACCCGAAACTTCAACACCAGCAACCTTCCTTCTCTTTTTTTTCTGTTTGCCTCAACTCTCATAGACCCAACTGCCAATATGACCACTCCCAAATTTCTGAATATATTTACTTGATACTCCCACTCTCTAATTTGATATCCAATCTTTCATTGCCTAGATTTTTTTTTCATGACTTTGCTTTTTTTTCTGTGTTCATGTTTAATTTCCTTCTTTAGCATATCCTCACAAATTCTTCTACCAGTTTTTGCAGAAGAATTGTGTCATCGGCAGAGTAACTGTGACAATTCACACTTTACATCAGGCTCACAATTATTTTATCCCACACCTCTCTCCAACAACCCAACTTTCACTTCTTTTATAACCCCGTCTATAAATGCTAAACAACTATGGTGACGTCACGTGTTCCTGTCTAAGGCATACTTCGAAGCTGCTGGTAACAACATTGGTCACAGTTGGTACACAGTAAATTGTTTTCTGTCAAACAACAGTTAGGTTCCTGCCATCTATTTTTTCCACCGCTGTCGGATGCGGGAACCTTCCTTCTCAAATTTACGTATTGGACACTAACGATTCACACATGGATGCCACGTGGAGAAACGCCCGGCACCTCTCCATGAAGACTGCCAGGTTATACTATCGATTGGCCATATCTTAATAGACTGTCCTATCTATCACAGAGCATGCGGAACTCACTTCCTACATCTACAACGCCCTGACGCCCTACATAAATTACAGGTAGGTATAAGGTTTGTCAGGAAACAGGACAAGTGCTTCCTAACGCCGGTTTTAGTCATATGATAACCCACAGCTGGAGCTTTAGGTCATCTGACCGAGACCTTCCGCTAGCTTATAGGTCCACCTTTTTAAAAATTATTGTGATGAGTATGATCATTCCTAATTTTTAACGATGATGTGTGTGTTGATACTAATCATGAACTTTCCATGTCTACTATTAAATGTCATCCAAATTTGTAAAAGCTATGTAACATATGGAAATACATTATTATTATTATTATTATTATTATTATTATTATTATTATTATTACTGACTGACCTCGCTGGAAAATCAAGCCAGTAACAGTTTTTTTTTTTTTTGCTTTCTGACGGAAATTGAAGTCATTTCCTTCTTGAGTGTGACTGGCGGTTCTGGCTGTTGCTGGAGACCCACTGAAAACCATCTTGCTACCCAGTACTATTGGGTCGCGGCCCGTACTACGAAGAACCATGCAGATGTGATAGAAGTGCTCTAGGTCTAGACATGAACGATGAAGGGGGAAAAGTTTCTCCAGATGTGAGAACAATTCTCTAGAGACGAACGAGATAGAGGGGCCATCTTCCCCAGATGTAAGAACAGTGCTCTAGATAAGTAAATACAAAGCATTTGTTGAGTGGAAATAGTAACTTTAATGAGAAATATCTTATAACTCTAATGAGACTTCCCTGCGACTGTTGAAATTTGAGTTTTCAAAGATAACTTGGAAATGATTTACAATTTCTGAGGTATTGAATGAGATTTGAGATTGAGGATAAGGTTTAAGATCTAGAGCTGATAAATATTTTTTTTTATTTAAGGTGATAAGGAATAACAGCTGTATTTAAGAAGAAATGAAAATAACATCCCACTCACGAGAAGTGGAGGGATTTTTTGCCCCATTCAAGGCAGTAATTTATTGGCATCCTCCCCCCCCCCCAAAAAAAAAAATGAACTCAATGAGATCTGGAAACGACGAGCCATGTGTGTAATGGTGAAGTGACTGCAGTGAAGGCCACGGAAGTGAAGATAATAGACTGCAATTGTGGGATTCAGTGAAAGTTCCAGAAGTGTATATGAGTGAAATTTTAAGAATGAATGCAAAGTGAAGGCATTGTAATAGTTATTGACAGTTGTAGGTGTACTGTGAAGATCAGCAAAGAACGATAACACATTAAAAGAAAAAAGAATGGAATGAAAATAAAAGCAGTGCACAGAACAGAAACTTTCCAAAAAGTCACATATGAACACTGAGGCAGAACCTGAGACGCCCACAACAGAAGAGATGCATCTCTCAGAGGAAACTCCAAATTAGATTACAAAGAGAAGGTAGAAACTCAGACTAACCAGCGCATATTGCAAACATACCCACTAGAAAGTTTGCATGCTAAGCACATTTAAGTTGCTTGACAGACTAGCAATTAGTCGACCTGGGAGCGAGTCCCCACTGAACGACCCAGGCGAATTAGACGCGTCACATCAAACTATTAAGATGTATTAAGAAGCATTGCAAGGGATTGGCGTAATGTTAAAGCTAGGGTACACAAAACGTGAGTAAGGTGAGAGAGATCACATGTAGAACACAATTTACATTAGTTGTACTGATGATCAGAAAGATGATATAAGATAAGCCTTAATCAGGTTCACTAAACGTTCATTTACCGAATGTTAAACAGTTAAACATTATTTCTAAAAATGTCTTTGCAATCAATACAAAGACATTTCTAGAAATAATTTGGTTGAATACTATGGATATTTAACGTAGGATAATACAAAAAAGTGGATACAGCTTATTTTCATTAAAGACTATGTCGTACAAAGAATATAAATGATCAATAAAAATTGCAGTACATAGCAATGTATATATACAACATTTTAAAACAGTTACAATTCTGGCATTACGAAACATAAACTACAACAAATTAAAGCTAGCAGAAACGAGAGCAACAGGGCGGCATGCTGAACCAGGACATCACAACATTTTTGATGATGTCTTGCCAGTACATGAAGGATGTTGCATGTTGCCTGAGAGGTCTCCACGGTAACCAGTACACAGTATATCGTCAGCAAGGCTGAAAGTACAACACTGTCAATAAGACGAGAGGCAATTGTGTGTGAAGAGAAGGAAGGATAAGAAACTGTAGGAGAATATAGAGGTATACAGAGAGAATAACAAAGATGAGGAAAATCAATTAAGAATGAAAATAAGGGAGGGTAGGAATTTAGTGGTGAGTGGTATATTTGGTATCCCTACGAAGTTGCCCGACTTATTTTTATTTTTCCTTTATTTCCTCTAATTTATTTCCCTATTTCATCTCTTTCCTCCACTGTTGTCGTTTACAACTAAAAAGCGCAGCATCACATCGGTTTCAAATTTTTTCAATGCTGGTGTACAGCAACTGGGGAAAGATTCTTGCAACTATTACCATGTGCAGTTCTCTCTCCAATTTTATATAGACCCGATTTTTGGTTTCCATGCGGTAACTTCTCATCTTCTGGCCAGCTTAAAACTTCCATCACTGGTGTATCATACACAACACTGGTGTATCATACTCAACACTGGTGTATCATACTCAACACTGGTGTATCATGCACAACACTTGTGTATCATACTCAACACTTGTGTATCATACTCAACACTTGTGTATCATACTCAACACTTGTGTATCATACTCAACACTCGTGTATCATACTCAACACTCGTGTATCATACTGAACACTGGTGTATCATATTCAACACTGGTGTATTATACTCAACACTTGTGTATCATACACAACACTTGTGTATCATACACATCACTGGTGTATCATACTCAACACTCGTGTATCATACTGAACACTAGTGTATCATACACAACACTGGAGTATCATACGCAACACTGGAGTATCATACACAACACTGGTGTATCATACACAACACTAGTGTATCACACACAACACTAGTGTATCATAATCAACACAGGTGTACCATACACAACACTGGTGTGTCATACACAACACTGTTGTATCATACTCAACACTGGTGTATCATACTCAACACTGGTGTATCATACACAACACTGGTGTATCATACACAACACTGGTGTATCATACTCAACACTGGTGTATCATACTCAACACTGGTGTATCATACTCAACACTGGTGTATCATACACAACACTGGTGTATTATACTCAACAGTGGTGTATCATACAAAACACTGGTGCATCATACTTAACACTGTTGTATCATGCTCAAAACTGGTGTATCATAAACAACACTGGTGTATCATACACAACACTGGTGTATTACTCAACACTGGTGTATCATACACAACACTGGTGTATCATACACAACACTGGTGAATTACTCAACACTGGTGTATCATACACAACACTGGTGTATCATACTCAACACTGGTGTATCATACTCAACATTGGTGTATCATACTCAACACTGGTGTATCATACACAACACTGGTGTATCATACTCAACGCTGGTGTATCATACACAACACTGGTGTATTATACTCAACACTGATGTATCATACACAACACTGATGTACCATACACAACACTGACGTACCATACACAACACTGGTGAATCATTCTCAACACTGGTGTATCATACTCAAAACTGGTGTATCATACACAACACTGGTGTGTCATACACAACACTGATGTATTACTCAACACTTGTGTATCATACTCAACACTGGTGTATCATACTCAACACTGGTGTATCATACACAACACTGATGTATCATACACAACACTGGTATATCATACTCCACACTGGAGTATCATACTCAACACTGGTGTATCATACACAACACTGGTGTATCATACTCAACACTGGTGTATCATACACAACTCTGGTGTATCATACTCAACACTGGTGTATCATACATAGCACTTGCGTATCATACACAACACTGGCGTATCATACTCAACACTGGTGTATCATACTCAACACTGGAGTATCATACTCAACACTGGTGTATCAAACTCAACACTGGAGCATCAAACTCCACACTGGAGTATCATCCTCAACACTGGTGTATCATACTCAGCACTGGTGTATCATACTCAACACTTGTGAATTATACTCAACACTGGTGTATCTTAACACTGGTGTATCATACTCAACACTGGTGTATCATACTCAACACTGGTGTATCATACACAACACTGGAGTATTATAAGCAACACTGGTGTATCATACTCAACACTGGTCTATCATACTCAACACTGGTGTATCATACTCAGCACTGGTGTATCATACACAACGCTGGTGTATCATACACAACAATGGAGTATCATACACAACACTGGTGTATCAAACTCAACATTCGTGTATCATACTGACCACTGGTGTATCATACACATCACTGGTGTATCATACATAACACTTGCGTATCATACACAACACTGGCGTATCATACTCAACACTGGTGTATCATACTCAACACTGGAGTATCATACTCAACACTGGTGTATCAAACTCAACACTGGAGTATCATACTCAACACTGGTGTACCATACTCAACACTGGTGTATCATACTCAACACTGGTGAATCATACTCAACACTGGTGAATCTTACTCAACACTGGTGTATCATGCTCAACACTGGTGTATCATACTCAACACTTGCGCATCATACTCAACACTGGTGTATCACACTCAACACTGGTGTATCATACTCAACACTGGTGTATCATACACAACACTGGAGTATTATAAGCAACACTGGTGTATCATACTCACCACTTGTGTATCATACTCAACACTAGCGTATCATACTCAACACTGGTGTATCATACACAACGCTGGAGTATCATACACAACATTGGAGTATCAAAGTCAACACTCGTGTATCATACTGAACACTGGTGTATCACACACAACACGGGTGTATCATACACAACACTGGTGAATCATACACAACACTGGAGTATCATACACAACTCTTCAGTATCATACACAACACTAGTGTATCATACTCAGCACTTGTGTATTATAAGCAACACTGGTGTATCATACACAACACTGGTGCATCATACTCAGCACTGTTGTATCATGCTCATCACTGGTGTATCATACTCAACACTGGTGTATCAAACACAACACTGGTGTATCATACTCAACATTGGTGTATCATACTCAACACTGGAGTATCATACTCAACACTGGTGTATCATACTCAACACTGGAGCATCAAACTCAACACTGGAGTATCATCTTCAACACTGGTGTATCATACTCAACACTGGAGCATCAAACTCAACACTGGAGTATCATCTTTAACACTGGTGTATCATACTCAACACTGGTGTATCATACTCAACACTGGTGAATCAT
>NC_091300.1:31362046-31372046 GCF_038502225.1 Cherax quadricarinatus | reverse complement strand
ATATATATATATATATATATATATATATATATATATATATATATATATATATATATATATATATATATATATATATATATATATATAATTCTTCTCTGTAATGAACTGAGGAAGTCACTGTGTGGCGAAGAGTTTCCACAATAAAGATACTCAAGTGTTGCACATATGTTATATGTATCACAGGTGTTATAACTAGAGAATGCAATCTTTTGATTGACCTTAAACTTTCAGATCTGGTAAATTTTACTTAGTGGAAGTTTCCAGCTGGTTTTGAGTTGCGAAGGCGCCAATTTCCCATTTTTTTTATTGAAGACATTGAGATACTGTATTAGTTTCCATGCAGTAACTTCCGATTGTCTTAAAATCTTTACTGCCTGATCATTAACTGCATTAGAAGCTCATGCCGCACACTGCACTATTCCTTTTGCGTGCATTGAGAATAGAGGGGATGGGTTTATGAGATATGGGAGACACAGTTTGGTTTAAAGTTACAAGAGGGTCATTAAAGCATCATCTAATATGTACGCCACTAGTCAAGGATACTTCCTTAACACGTAAATTAAACTCCCAGCATATATTCACTAAGAGATATAAACTTCCCGGTGTATATACCCTTGATGGTGAGAATATAAGCACAAGGCTTTGTATGTGGGTTACAATAAGCAAGTGAACCTTGTGGCTGCTGGTTTAAATATTGCTCAGATACCTGGATATAAGGATTGTTATTGTGGTGATGGTGGCTTGTGTTGCTGAAGGTGACGGTGGTGAAGGTGACGGTAGTGAGGGTAACGGTAGTGAAGGTGATGGTAGTGAAGGTGACGGTTGTGAAGGTGACGGTAGTGAAGGTGACAGTGGTGAAGGTGATGGTAGTGAAGGTGGCGGTAGTGAAGGTAACGGTACTGAAGGTGACAGTATTGAAGATGATGGTAGTGAAGGTGACGGCAGTGAAGAGTACGGTGGTGAAGGTGGCGGTAGTGAAGGTGTCAGTAGTGAAGATAATGGTAGTAAAGATGACGGTAGTGAAGGTGACGGTGGTGAAGGTGACGGTGGTGAAGGTGACGGTGGTGAAGGTGAGAGTGGTGAAGGTGACGGTACTGAAGATGACGGTGGTGAAGGTGACGGTACTGAAGGTGACGGTACTGAAGGTGACGGTACTGAAGGTGACAGTAGTGTAGATAATGGTAGTGAACGTGACGGTAGTGAAGAGTACGGTGGTGAAGGTGACGGTACTGAAGGTGACAGTAGTGTAAATAACGGTAGTGAAGGTGACGGTAGTGAAGAGTACGGTGGTGAAGGTGACGGTACTGAAGGTGATGGTAGTAAAGATGACGGTAGTGAAGGTGACGGTGGTGAAGGTGACGGTACTGAAGGTGACGGTAGTGAAAGTGACAGTAGTGAAGATAATGGTAGTGAAAGTGACGTAGTCAATACGTTTATAATTCATCTACAATTACTACATCATTTTCCAACAATTCTCTGCAAATTTTAAGATCTGCAACATGAACCAAAAAAAAAAAATAGAGAATGACTCAAATAATGCGGCTGTAACATGGAACATCCCGACCATCACAAAAATAAAACGAATTTTTTTTACTGCCCTTTACACAATTAGAGAAATAGTTATAGAAATAGTGCAAATTTGTACATAATGAGATTTTGCTAAAGACTTTTTTTCGGGGGGGGGGATCACTTTGAAAGACGATTAACCAGTACATGATCTTGTAACTAACCATTGTACATTATCTAGTAACTCTGATTAACCAACACACCGTCTAGTAACTAAGATTAACCAACACACCGTCTAGTAACTTAGATTAACCAACACACCATTTAGAAACTTAGATTAACCAACACACCATCTAGTAACTTAGATTAACCAACACACCATTTAGAAACTTAGATTAACAAACACACCATCTAGTAACTTACATTAACCAGCACACCATCTAGTAACTTAGATTTACCAACACACCATCTAGTAACTTAGATTAACCAACACACCATTTAGAAACATAGATTAACCAACACACCATCTAGTAACTTAGATTAACCAACACACCATTTAGAAACATAGATTAACCAACACACCATCTAGTAACTTAGATTAACCAACACACCATTTAGAAACTTAGATTAACCAACACACCATCTAGTAACTTAGATTAACCAACACACCATCTAGTAACTTAGATTAACCAACACACCATCTAGTAACTTAGATTAACCAACACACCATCTAGTAACTTAGATTAACCAACACACCATCTAGTAACTTAGATTAACCAACACACCATCCAGCAACTTAGATTAACCAACGCACTATCTAGTAACTTAGATTAACCAACACACCATCTAGTAACTAAGATCAACCAACACACCATCTAGTAACTTAGATTAACCAACACATCATCTAGTAACTTAGATTAACCAATACACCATCTAGTAACTTAGATTAACCAACACACCATCTAGTAACGAAGATTAACTAACTCACCATCTAGTAACTAAGATCAACCAACGCACCGTCTAGTAACTTAGATTAACCAACACTCCATCTAGTAACGTAGATTAACCAACACACTATCTAGTAACTTAGATTAACCAACACACCATCTAGTAACTCACATCAGCCAACACACCATCTAGTAACTTAGATTAACCAACACACCGTCTAGTAACTAAGATCAACCAACACACCATCTAGCAACTTAGATTAACCAACACACCATTTAGAAACTTAGATTAACCAACACACCATCTAATAACTAAGATCAACCAACACACCGTCTAGTAACTTAGATTAACCAACACACCATCTAGTGTTAGGTAAGACACATATGCAACAGTTAGACAACTTTATTCCGAAACGTTTCGCCTACACAGTAGGCTTCTTCAGTCGAATACAGAAAGTAGGCAGGAACAGTAGAGATGTGAAGACGATGTAATCAGTCCATCACCCTTAAAGTCGTAGAATTTGAGGTTGTCAGTCCCTCGGCCTGGAGAAGTTCAGTTCCATAGTCAGGAACTATCTGAAGATCAAGCGACAGTGCGGAGACTTAAATACTGTCGGAAGGAGAGGTGCAGGGTAGTAGTAGTAGTAGTAGTAGTAGTAATAGTAGTAGTGAGAGGCAACTGAGAGGTCATGTCCCTCTCAGATCCAACCCTTCTCACTTGAAAAGCTTGTTCAAGGTGTTTTATGTACCAAGATGCCACGTGTTGCAGTGTCTGACAAGATGAACATCAAAATGGTATACAATACCGACAGGTTGTTAGGTAAGACACATATGCAACAGTTAGACAACTTTATTCCGAAACGTTTCGCCTACACAGTAGGCTTCTTCAGTCGAATACAGAAAGTAGGCAGGAACAGTAGAGATGTGAAGACGATGTAATCAGTCCATCACCCTTAAAGTCGTAGAATTTGAGGTTGTCAGTCCCTCGGCCTGGAGAAGTTCAGTTCCATAGTCAGGAACTATCTGAAGATCAAGCGACAGTGCGGAGACTTAAATACTGTCGGAAGGAGAGGTGCAGGGTAGTAGTAGTAGTAGTAGTAGTAGTAGTAGTAATAGTAGTAGTGAGAGGCAACTGAGAGGTCATGTCCCTCTCAGATCCAACCCTTCTCACTTGAAAAGCTTGTTCAAGGTGTTTTCTGTACCAAGATGCCACGTGTTGCAGTGTCTGACAAGATGAACATCAAAATGGTATACAATACCGACAGGTTGTTAGGTAAGACACATATGCAACAGTTAGACAACTTTATTCCGAAACGTTTCGCCTACACAGTAGGCTTCTTCAGTCGAATACAGAAAGTAGGCAGGAACAGTAGAGATGTGAAGACGATGTAATCAGTCCATCACCCTTAAAGTCGTAGAATTTGAGGTTGTCAGTCCCTCGGCCTGGAGAAGTTCAGTTCCATAGTCAGGAACTATCTGAAGATCAAGCGACAGTGCGGAGACTTAAATACTGTCGGAAGGAGAGGTGCAGGGTAGTAGTAGTAGTAGTAGTAGTAGTAATAGTAGTAGTGAGAGGCAACTGAGAGGTCATGTCCCTCTCAGATCCAACCCTTCTCACTTGAAAAGCTTGTTCAAGGTGTTTTATGTACCAAGATGCCACGTGTTGCAGTGTCTGACAAGATGAACATCAAAATGGTATACAATACCGACAGGTTGTTAGGTAAGACACATATGCAACAGTTAGACAACTTTATTCCGAAACGTTTCGCCTACACAGTAGGCTTCTTCAGTCGAATACAGAAAGTAGGCAGGAACAGTAGAGATGTGAAGACCATGTAATCAGTCCATCACCCTTAAAGTCGTAGAATTTGAGGTTGTCAGTCCCTCGGCCTGGAGAAGTTCAGTTCCATAGTCAGGAACTATCTGAAGATCAAGCGACAGTGCGGAGACTTAAATACTGTCGGAAGGAGAGGTGCAGGGTAGTAGTAGTAGTAGTAGTAGTAGTAATAGTAGTAGTGAGAGGCAACTGAGAGGTCATGTCCCTCTCAGATCCAACCCTTCTCACTTGAAAAGCTTGTTCAAGGTGTTTTATGTACCAAGATGCCACGTGTTGCAGTGTCTGACAAGATGAACATCAAAATGGTATACAATACCGACAGGTTGTTAGGTAAGACACATATGCAACAGTTAGACAACTTTATTCCGAAACGTTTCGCCTACACAGTAGGCTTCTTCAGTCGAATACAGAAAGTAGGCAGGAACAGTAGAGATGTGAAGACGATGTAATCAGTCCATCACCCTTAAAGTCGTAGAATTTGAGGTTGTCAGTCCCTCGGCCTGGAGAAGTTCAGTTCCATAGTCAGGAACTATCTGAAGATCAAGCGACAGTGCGGAGACTTAAATACTGTCGGAAGGAGAGGTGCAGGGTAGTAGTAGTAGTAGTAGTAGTAGTAATAGTAGTAGTGAGAGGCAACTGAGAGGTCATGTCCCTCTCAGATCCAACCCTTCTCACTTGAAAAGCTTGTTCAAGGTGTTTTATGTACCAAGATGCCACGTGTTGCAGTGTCTGACAAGATGAACATCAAAATGGTATACAATACCGACAGGTTGTTAGGTAAGACACATATGCAACAGTTAGACAACTTTATTCCGAAACGTTTCGCCTACACAGTAGGCTTCTTCAGTCGAATACAGAAAGTAGGCAGGAACAGTAGAGATGTGAAGACGATGTAATCAGTCCATCACCCTTAAAGTCGTAGAATTTGAGGTTGTCAGTCCCTCGGCCTGGAGAAGTTCAGTTCCATAGTCAGGAACTATCTGAAGATCAAGCGACAGTGCGGAGACTTAAATACTGTCGGAAGGAGAGGTGCAGGGTAGTAGTAGTAGTAGTAGTAGTAGTAGTAATAGTAGTAGTGAGAGGCAACTGAGAGGTCATGTCCCTCTCAGATCCAACCCTTCTCACTTGAAAAGCTTGTTCAAGGTGTTTTATGTACCAAGATGCCACGTGTTGCAGTGTCTGACAAGATGAACATCAAAATGGTATACAATACCGACAGGTTGTTAGGTAAGACACATATGCAACAGTTAGACAACTTTATTCCGAAACGTTTCGCCTACACAGTAGGCTTCTTCAGTCGAATACAGAAAGTAGGCAGGAACAGTAGAGATGTGAAGACGATGTAATCAGTCCATCACCCTTAAAGTCGTAGAATTTGAGGTTGTCAGTCCCTCGGCCTGGAGAAGTTCAGTTCCATAGTCAGGAACTATCTGAAGATCAAGCGACAGTGCGGAGACTTAAATACTGTCGGAAGGAGAGGTGCAGGGTAGTAGTAGTAGTAGTAGTAGTAGTAGTAATAGTAGTAGTGAGAGGCAACTGAGAGGTCATGTCCCTCTCAGATCCAACCCTTCTCACTTGAAAAGCTTGTTCAAGGTGTTTTATGTACCAAGATGCCACGTGTTGCAGTGTCTGACAAGATGAACATCAAAATGGTATACAATACCGACAGGTTGTTAGGTAAGACACATATGCAACAGTTAGACAACTTTATTCCGAAACGTTTCGCCTACACAGTAGGCTTCTTCAGTCGAATACAGAAAGTAGGCAGGAACAGTAGAGATGTGAAGACGATGTAATCAGTCCATCACCCTTAAAGTCGTAGAATTTGAGGTTGTCAGTCCCTCGGCCTGGAGAAGTTCAGTTCCATAGTCAGGAACTATCTGAAGATCAAGCGACAGTTGTTTGGTTCAGAGGACATCTACAAGACCTTCTTCACGGCTGCTGCAACTAACCCATCTCTTTGGGAAGGACCTACTTCCACTGGGGAATCCCGCCTACCAGTGACTGCCCTCGTCTGCTGCCCGTCCCATTCACTGACGCCTATAAAAAGCGCCAGTCTTCTTGCCTTTGCTCCAGACTCTCCTCCACCACGATGCTGTGAACACTAACTCCAAGGCCGAGGGACTGATTACCTCATCTTTTGTATATAGTTCTACTGTCTTCCTATTATGTCCTAGAATCTGTATTGATAAAGCCACTGGATGGCGAAACTTCTACTACAATAAAGATATCCAGATGTTGCACATGTGTCTTAACTTTCACTTCATCAAGCGACAGTGCGGAGACTTAAATACTGTCGGAAGGAGAGGTGCAGGGTAGTAGTAGTAGTAGTAGTAGTAGTAGTAGTAATAGTAGTAGTGAGAGGCAACTGAGAGGTCATGTCCCTCTCAGATCCAACCCTTCTCACTTGAAAAGCTTGTTCAAGGTGTTTTATGTACCAAGATGCCACGTGTTGCCGTGTCTGACAAGATGAACATCAAAATGGTATACAATACCGACAGGTTGTTAGGTAAGACACATATGCAACAGTTAGACAACTTTATTCCGAAACGTTTCGCCTACACAGTAGGCTTCTTCAGTCGAATACAGAAAGTAGGCAGGAACAGTAGAGATGTGAAGACGATGTAATCAGTCCATCACCCTTAAAGTCGTAGAATTTGAGGTTGTCAGTCCCTCGGCCTGGAGAAGTTCAGTTCCATAGTCAGGAACTATCTGAAGATCAAGCGACAGTGCGGAGACTTAAATACTGTCGCAAGGAGAGGTGCAGGGTAGTAGTAGTAGTAGTAGTAGTAGTAATAGTAGTAGTGAGAGGCAACTGAGAGGTCATGTCCCTCCCAGATCCAACCCTTCTCACTTGAAAAGCTTGTTCAAGGTGTTTTATGTACCAAGATGCCACGTGTTGCAGTGTCTGACAAGATGAACATCAAAATGGTATACAATACCGACAGGTTGTTAGGTAAGACACATATGCAACAGTTAGACAACTTTATTCCGAAACGTTTCGCCTACACAGTAGGCTTCTTCAGTCGAATACAGAAAGTAGGCAGGAACAGTAGAGATGTGAAGACGATGTAATCAGTCCATCACCCTTAAAGTCGTAGAATTTGAGGTTGTCAGTCCCTCGGCCTGGAGAAGTTCAGTTCCATAGTCAGGAACTATCTTCAGATAGATTAACCAACACACCATCTAATAACTAAGATCAACCAACATACCATCTAGTAACTTAGATTAACCAACACACCATTTAGTAACTTAGATTAACCAACACACCATCTAGTAATTTAGATTAACCAACACACCATCTAGTAACTAAGATCAACCAACACACCATCTAGAAACTTAGATTAACCAACACACCATCTAGTAACTTAGATTAACCAACACACCATCTAGTAACTTAGATTAACCAACACACCATCTAGTAACGTAGATTAACCAACACACTGTCTAGTAACTTAAATTGACCAACACACCATCTAGTAACTTAGGTTAATCAACACACCATCTAGTAACCAAGATTAACCAACACACCATCTAGTAACTTAGATTAACCAACACACCATCTAGTAACCAACACACCATCTAGTAACCAAGATTAACCAACACACCATCTAGTAACGTTGATTAACCAACTCACCATCTAGTAACTAAGATTAACCAACGCACCATCTAGCAACTTAGATTAACCAACACACCATCTAGTAACTAAGATCAACCAACACACCGTCTAGTAACTTACATTAACCGATACACCATCTAGTAACTTAGATTAACCAACACACCATCTAGTAACCAAGATTAACCAACACACCATCTAGTAACTTAGATTAGCCAACACACCCTCTAGTAACTAAGATTAACCAGCACACCATCTAGTAACTTAGATTAACCAACACACCATCTAGTAACTTAGATTAACCAGCACACCATCTAGTAACTTACATTAACCAACACACCATCTAGTATCTTAGATTAACCAACACACCATCTAGTAACTTAGATTAACCAACACATCATATAGTAACTTAGATTAACCAATACACCATCTAGTAACTTAGATTAACCAACACACCATCTAGTAACGAAGATTAACTAACTCACCATCTAGTAACTAAGATCAACCAACACACCGTCTAGTAACTTAGATTAACCAACACACCATCTAGTAACGTAGATTAACCAACACACTATCTAGTAACTTAGATTAACCAACACACCATCTAGTAACTCACATCAGCCAACACACCATCTAGTAACTTAGATTAACCAACACACCGTCTAGTAACTAAGATCAACCAACACACCATCTAGCAACTTAGATTAACCAACACACCATTTAGAAACTTAGATTAACCAACACACCATCTAATAACTAAGATCAACCAACACACCGTCTAGTAACTTAGATTAACCAACACACCATCTAGTAACGTAGATTAACCAACACACCATCTAGTAACTTAGATTAACCAACACACCATCTAATAACTAAGATCAACCAACACACCGTCTAGTAACTTAGATTAACCAACACACCATCTAGTAACGTAGATTAACCAACACACCATCTAGTAATGTAGATTAACCAACACACCATCTAGTAACTTAGATTAACCAACACACCGTCTAGTAACTAAGATCAACCAACACACCATCTAGCATTTGTAGATGAATGGTTCAGAGAACCGACATGTTGATAAATTAGACACACGTGCAACTCTTGGGTATCTTTATTGAGGAAACGTTTCTCCACACAGTGGCTTAATCAGTCCATACTTAAGAGAAACTTGAAGAACAGAAGGAGAATGAGGTAATCAGTCCCTCAACCTTGAGTCGATGTGGTCAGTCCATCAATCTTGAGTAGAATACGGCATACGTGCGGAGAAGCAGCTTATAAACCGTTGGAAGGAGAGGTGCAGCAGTCATAGGTGGCGTCACATTTGTTCAATGTGACACCACCTATGACTGCTGCACCTCTCCTGCCAACGGTTTATAAGCTCCTCCGCATGTATGCCGTAATCTACTCAAGATTGATGGACTGACCACATCGACTAAAGGTTGAGGGACTGATTACCTCATTCTCCTCCTGTTCTTCAAGATTCTCCTTTGTATGGACTGATGAAGCCACTGTGTGGCGAAACGTTTCCTCAATAAAGATACCCAAGAGTTGCACATGTGTCTAATTTATCAACACCATCTAGCAACTTAGATTAACCAACACACCATTTAGAAACTTAGATTAACCAACATACCATCTAGTAACTTAGATTAACCAACACACCATTTAGTAACTTAGATTAACCAACACACCATCTAGTAACTTAGATTAACCAACACACCATCTAGTAACTAAGATCAACCAACACACCATCTAGAAACTTAGATTAACCAACACACCATCTAGTAACTTAGATTAACCAACACACCATCTAGTAACTTAGATTAACCAACACACCATCTAGTAACGTAGATTAACCAACACACTGTCTAGTAACTTAAATTGACCAACACACCATCTAGTAACTTAGGTTAATCAACACACCATCTAGTAACCAAGATTAACCAACACACTATCTAGTAACTTAGATTAACCAACACACCATCTAGTAACCAACACACCATCTAGTAACCAAGATTAACCAACACACCATCTAGTAACGTTGATTAACCAACTCACCATCTAGTAACTAAGATTAACCAACGCACCATC
>NC_091300.1:31278252-31361946 GCF_038502225.1 Cherax quadricarinatus | reverse complement strand
TTATTCAACTAAAAATATGTTGGTTCTCCCTTACCATGAAAACTTGGTTGATATGCCTTCTCTTCTTAAGACTTTTAATATTAAAGTTGTATTCAAAAATCTTGATACAGTAAAAAAAACTTTTGATAAAGAATTCCCCCCAAAATGCTGATGGATGTGTCTATAAGATTCCACTCGAAGCTACGTGGACCAGCATGTCACGACACCACGTGGATCACGACGCCACGTGGGTGTGGGCGATGTCACGTGGATCTACCAGCCACGTGAGTTACCAGATGTCCCAGGCCACATGCTGTGGTCTGCTGCCCGCATCACATTAACGTCACCCACGATGTCTGCCTGACGTCACCTCGAGATGTCTGCTGACGTCACAGTGCTGCTGACGTCACCTCGCAACATCACGCCTGACATCACATGATGTCACCATCGAGTGTTCAGTAATTGTTTCAGTATTGTCGAGAAGATTGAGAGAAGATATATGTCGTGTGTTAATTAATTCCTCTCAGTCAGTGTTCTCACATTTTAGTATATGTCTTAGTGTCAGTTTTATGCACAGAAAAGCATCATTTGCTAGTTTAAGCCAGGTTGTACCGCGGTGTGTTTTTAAAGTTTCCGTGTGTCCAATGAGGTCTGAACCAGACCTGAGTAGCACCACTGTGCTAAGTCACCCATGTGACCAGTGTGTTTGACAGCTGATTACTCAGCCCTGAGCGTATGAGCCCTCTTGTACAGAAAGCTTTTATGCTCATCGCTTGTGTTGTTCTGCAGAATCGTACCTGCTACGATTCCCATCGAGATTTGTTTCACTTCACCTCCAGACCGTCAGAGTGCAGTTATATGTAGAGAAACAAGTCTGGGGACGCTTAGACTAACCTCTGCTATAACTCCAACTGTCGAGAGAATGACACACTGTGTCAGCCTCGTGTCACAAGCTTCAGTGAGCAGCCTGCACATAGAAGATGTCACTTTGACTGCTAGCTCTCTCACTGCAGTCTGGTGTATGATGTTACGACTCCCAGATGTTTCGCCCAGTCGTCTCTGCCACGACTCGCTCCACAACTCGCTCCACGCTCGCTGGCAGTGACAGCCCAGCGACAGTACCAGTCGAGAAGTGTCCTCCTGAGTCACATGCCAGAAGTCCTGCACAGTTGCCGAGTTTTGTCCACGCCTCACTCGAGGGCACCAGCATGTTGTGCCCCAGGTTGAGTGAAACCTGCAGCGACTCCTACGATGTCTGCTTCACCGTTCCAGAGGAGACCATAACCTGTTACGTCACAGCTCAGCCGCAGCGATGTCTCCCGTGTTGCAGTATCTGTCAAGACGCAGGAAGGCGTGCAGTGATGCACTTCGATGCTCACTGCCTATGACCACGATGTTTAGCACACCCCACGTGTTTTTTCTTCCCTCCCTGTAGGAAGTTTTTTTTCATGTCCATATGTATATATATGCTTTTATTTTGTGTTCTGTGCCCTGTTCCTACGAGAGAGAGACCGAGTTTCTTTTACTACCAGTATTGTCGCGTCGGGACGACGCGCGGTAGGTGGCCGAGCGTATGTAGACAGCCTGTACTGTCTGCACAGACAGCCCATCCTGTCTGCCAGCTTAGTTCATTTTCGCGCCACTCAGGTGCTGCCCTCTGTAGCCAGGCCTCTCGGCAGGCACGCCAGCCTGCCGGCCCATGCCTCTCCCTCACTCTCACAGCGGCCTAGCAGCAACACACAAGGCCTCCCAGCTCTCTCTCATGGGCATGGCCCTCCCGGGCCATGGGCACAAACACACAAGCCTGTGTACCCACTACGACTTAACAATAAAGTAAGAAGCCTCCGAAGATATATCATTAACTCCCCGCTACCAGCCTACCAAACAAACCCATTATACCAGTTCGAAAGAATGGAGCGCCTTATTACTTTACAAATGGCCCAAATAGAAGCCCAAAGGAAGCCGAATGCAGAAGAGTTCGAGAGGGACACCATACTCTACGAACGTCAGCGGCAAAGGGAAGGAGTTGTGAGGCCCGAGGCCCCCAGAAATATTTTCGACATTCATAAAGCAGCATCTTTGGTGCCCAAGTTTTGCGAGTCTGATCTGGACACATACTTTGATATGTTTGAAAATCAGGCTCTGCAGTGGCCCCAAAAATTCTGGGCTGTCTTGTTGCATACGACGTTGACTGGTAAAGCTCGAGAATGTACCTACGAAAAGTACATACAATATGACTCCATCAAAAAGATTATACTGAATACCCATGATCTACTCCCTTTGAGCTACCAGCAAGCCTTCCTTACTCTGCAAAGGTTACCAGGGCAAACTTGGGTGGACTTTGCCAGGCAGAAGAAGGTAGCTTTCGAGAGGTGGCAAAGAGCCTCACAAAGCAACACCGTAAGCAGCTTAACCCAATTAATACTACAAGAGGACTTCTATAATTCTATATCTGGGGATTTGCGGAAGTTCCTGATCGACCGTCCAACACCTGATGTGATGGAGACCGCTGCACTGGCCGATCGCTACGAGATCTCCAGCCAGCTGATCCGTGATAGAACATCCAGAGAGGAAGCAGTAAAATTGGGCCAGAAGGTTCGACCAGTTAAGTCAAGAACAGAACCTCGCCAAAAGTTTCCTTCAGAAGCAGTGACCTCTCGAACCCTGGATAAGCCATGCAATGGTGACCGGTTTCAACCACGACAGAACCGGGAGGTGTATAAAGCCAGGAAGAACTTGTCCTGTTCATATTGCCAAAAGGGAGGTCATGTGAGAAACCAATGTTATCAGCTGGAAAGGGATAGGAAATATAAGTATCGAGAAGGTGCTCTGGTGCAGATGGTGTCTTCAGTAGCCCCCACGCAGGGATGTTTACAGGCGGATCTAGAGCCGGCAGGACCGAAGACTGCTTCACTGAGATGACCAGAGACGAGGGCCATCTCAGGGCAAGAAATTGAAAAGGCAATGAGCCCATATTTTTCAAAAGGAAAAGCTGGTATTGACGAGTGTCAAGTGGTGCCTGTTAAAACCTATAGGGATACGGGGAGTTACTTGACATTGTTAAAAAAGGGAATCCTCTCTTTGTCTGACCGCACTTATACGAAGATAGATGCACTTCTGGAGGCTTATGGAGGAGCCGTTTCTAGAGTTCCCCTCCATAGGATATACCTAGACCTGGGTTGCTATAAAGGATATGCGACTGTCGGTATATCAGATGAAGGATTTCCTATTAAGTCTGCTGACCTACTGATAGGAAATGACCTAAGCTGCGAAGGAATCAAGAAAGAACCTCTGGTGATAGAAAATACCTCGGGAGAGGATTACGTGATTGAGGCTCATAGGAAGGACCTATCATTATTTCCGCTGGGAGTTGTCACTAGGTCCATGGCAACGACCAGGTTACCTCCTGAATCAACAGAGGAAGAAGAGGACAAAGCTGATCTGGGTTTGAACCTATTGTTTAGTGCGACCCACTGGCCCAAGGATGCGAAGGTCTGTGTCTGCAGGGCTAGACTCAACTTTAGATTCTTTAGGTGCTAAAAAGTTTAGACCTGAAGATCTAATCCAAGCACAGATGGAAGACCCCTCGTTGGAGAAAGTAAGAAAGCTGTTGATAACGGAAGAAGAGGCCGAGAAACTAGAGGGCTGTGTTTATTCTAGTAGCGGTATACTTATGAAGAAATCCACCAGAAGACATTCTCTAGGGGCACGTTTTGCCAAGGCCAAGCATGTATTAATCCTGCCTAGGATTTATAGTGAGCTTGCATTGAAGGTCGCCCATAATAGTCCAATGGGAGGACATCTGGGAGTAAGGAAAACAATGGTAAAGTTGTCAAAATACTTTTTTTGGCCTAGAATGCGGGAAACCGTGGTGGAACATCTTCGCAGTTGCCGGGTCTGTCAGACCATCGGTAAACCTGCTCATACCCCGCCTCCAGCTCCTCTCTGTCCTATCACCTCAGATGGCGAGCCTTTTTCCCGTTTAATCATCGATTGCGTAGGTCCACTCCCCAGGACCAAGGCGGGGAATCAGTACCTATTCACTATAATGGATTCTGCCACCCGTTACCCCGAGGCCATCCCCATGAGGAAAATAAATGCTCGCGCAATAGTCCGCGCTTTAATAAAGTTTTTCTCACAGGTAGGGCTGCCTCGTGAGATCCAGTCTGATCAAGGATCAAACTTCACTTCAAAAATCTTCAAGGAGGCCATGTCACGCCTTGGTGTAAGATCTATCCTCGCTACGAGCTATAGGCCCCAGTCCCAAGGAGCATTGGAACGGTTTCATCAAACATTGAAGGTGATGATGCGTTCCTACTGTGAACAATTCAGTAAAGACTGGGACGAGGGCATTCCTTTCCTTCTCCTGGCCGTAAGGGAAAGCGAGCAGGAAAGTCTAGGGTATAGCCCTTTTGAGTTGATATATAGTTATACGGTACGTGGACCCCTCGCAGTATTGAAAGATGTATGGACCGGAAGACGTACTCCGTCAGTTCAGGTATGCCCGGCTTTGATGCAGGAACACCTCACTTTCACGAAGAACCTAGCCGCAGAGAACTTGAAGAAAGCCCAGGCTAAAATGAAACTACGATATGATGAACATGCGGCCTCTCGCTCTTTCAACATCGGAGATAAAGTATTGGCTCAAAAATTCATGCCCGGACATGCACTGAAACCAAGATATGAGGGACCTTTGGAAGTCATTAAAAAACTAAGTGAAGTGAATTACCTGGTTCGTACCCCAGGGAAAAAGAAATCAGACCATACATACCATGTTAACCAATTGAAGAAATATTATGGAGGGTTAGCCCCGACCGCTGCCATTCTTCTAGAGTCCCAGCAAGAAGCAGAGGATTTGGAGGACTGCTCCAAAGGAATAGAAGTCCGTCTTAGAAACACTCAAGTTCTACGATCCCTGGACGATTTTTTAAAAGATCTGGCCTGTGACCGAGCCAAAGAAGTGAAAAATGTGATTTTGAAGTACCCATCATTGTTTGGCGATATACCTAAGCGTTGCACGTTGGGGACACACGACGTGGATGTCCAAGGAGCTGCACCCATCAAGCAGTCCCCTTATCGCTTAAGCCCTATTAAACACCAAGCTCTAAAGGAGGAAATCGACTTTTTGCTGACCCATGGACTAATTGAACGAAGCAAAAGCCCATGGGCCTCACCTTGTGTGTTAGTCCCAAAGTCAGATGGAACCTATCGTATGTGTACGGATTATAGAAAGGTGAATTCCGTCACAGTTCCTGATGGTTACCCTTTGCCTAGGGTAGATGATTTAATCGATATGGTTGCCGGAGCCAAGTATGTGAGCCGGCTGGACTTACTGCGAGGCTACTATCAAGTGCCCCTGATGGACCGAGCTCAGGACATATCAGCATTTACAGTGCATGGAGGCTTGTTCAACTACTTGGTTACCCCATTCGGGTTGTGCAACGCAGCATCCACGTTCCAGCGACTTATGAATGACCTTACTTATAACCTTGAGGGGGTTGAAGCCTACCTCGACGACCTAGTAGTCTTTAGTGACGAGTGGAGTTCACATTTAGTCCGTCTGGAGGCTCTTTTTAAGAAATTAGATGCTTATAATTTTACCATCAATTTAGCCAAATGCAAATTTGGACAAGCAATGATTAAGTATTTGGGCTTCAATATAGGTCAGGGGACGGTGGCACCCATCAGTGCAAAAGTGAGAGCCATTGCAGACTTTCCTATACCAAGAGACAAAAAAGGGGTGCAGAGATTTTTGAGAATGGCTGGGTATTATAGACGATTCTGCCCTAACTTTTCACAAATAGCCGCCCCCCTTATCGCGCTAACTAGTTCTAAAATTAAATTCGCTTGGTCTGAGGAATGTAATATGGCTTTTAATAGGTTAAAGCGATTATTGAACTCCTCTCCAGTATTGAAAAGCCCTGATTTTAACTTTCCCTTCTTGTTACATATAGATGCCAGCAGTTATGCTGTTGGGTCAGTATTACTGCAGTCCTCCCACTCCTTTGATATTCTACATCCGATATGTTATTAGTCCTCCACCTTAAAGCCACACCAAAAGATTTATGCAACCGTTGAAAAAGAAGCTCTAGCCCTGGTTATCTCTCTCGAGCATTTTGAAGTTTACTTGGGAACATCACCTCATCAGATTACAGTATACTCAGATCACAACCCTTTGACATTCATTAATACCATGAAAGCTAAGAATGCCAGAATACAGAGGTGGGCCCTTAGAATTCAACCTTTTTCTATTAAAATCCTACATATCAAGGGCAAACATAATGTAATTGCGGATGCTTTGTCCCGCCCTTAAACCAGTTGCACCAATATGCCCTTGTTCTAACTTACGCCTAATATTTCCTTTTTTGCTTAGTTTAGTTATGGAGGATGAAGCTTGGAGACCAGTTGCTGTGCCTTCGTAAGGGTTGACCTCAGGTGTGCGTCATATTCGTCGAGTGTTGGGTTGTCAAAAGAGGGTGCACACCTCAGGAAGTAAGTGAGTCTTGGAACAATAAGGCACCTTGTGAGGAGATATAGAGCATCATGGGCATCAAGATTGCTAATTCTCTCCTCCATTCTCATCAGGTCATTCAATTTGTCCTTGAGGACTGTGTCGATGGCCTAGTGACCCAGCGGTGCTCCAAGAGGGGACTGTTGGACGGAGTGGTAGTAGAGACTTCTGGGAGGATTCTTCGCACAGCATTGATTATTTCCTGGTTCGTTGTGATGATTTCACACTTGGAGGGATTGAGGATGAGTCCCAAGTCTTCTCCCTGTGTTTTCACCAGTTGTAGGTCCCCTACCAGGGACTCTTCAGTACCTGCCAGAGTGCCATCATCCAGGTACCAGATGTTGAGCTCGCTGCGTAGGCTGCCAAGCAGAAGAGAAGCGGAGCTAGTGGGTCACCCTGCTGAACACCTTCTGATGATTGAATTTCATGTTCTCCAAACAAAAGAATTGAGGGTTTGCTGTAGCCAGCTGAGATGAAGGGAAAAAGACTGGGGAAGCAATCCCGAACAGCTGGCAAGACAGCATCTCTCTTTACCATATTATATATATATATATATATATATATATATATATATATATATATATATATATATATATATATATATATATATATATATATATATATATATATATATATGTCGTGCCGAATAGGCAGAACTTGCGATCTTGGCTTAAATAGCAACGCTCATCTTGCCATATAGGACAAGTGAAAATTTGTGTATGCAATAATTTCGCCAAAATCATTCTGAACCTAACGAAAAAAATATATTTCACTGTGTTTGTTTAGTATTAAATTATTGTAAACAAATCTAAAATATATTTAGTTGGGTTAGGCTAAAATAAATTGTTCTTGTTATAATAAGGTTAGGTAAGTTTTCTAAGATTCTTTTGGTGCAAAATTAAAAATTTTTACATCAACATTAATGAAAAAATATATCTTTAAACGTATAAGGGAAATTGTAGAAAGGACTTAATTTTAAATGATTTCTTGCTAATTGACCAGTTTTACATATTCGGCACGACATTATATGTATATATATATATATATATATATATATATATATATATATATATATATATATATATATATATATATATATATATATATATATATATGTATATATATATATATTTATTATATATATATATATATATATATATATATATATATATATATATATAATATATATATATATATATAAATAAATATATATCTGTGGTCCACCTCTGGTGTAAATTGTGGGACCCACAGCCTCGGAGAAGTGAATAAAAAGGCTTCAAGGAAGAATATTTGGATTTCTTCCTGAAGCCGTTTGAATATTCCACTTCCCCTACCACCCCATCTTTTCATATATTTTTTTTTTTATCAATAGGAATATTTTATTACATAATATGGTACAGAAGATTTAAGAGATACATTGTTGATATAAAGGTGGCATATACGGTACATGTTGTTACGTGTGTATCACCGATTATAAGGCGAAAATCTCATCCAGCTCCTCAGAGCTGGGGCGTGTGCCCAAAATACAGCAGGCATTACCCCTTTGAACAGCCGCACTGAGCCGCTGGAACAGAAAACTAGCTGCCCTGGGATCCCTAGTTACCCTGATGAGTCTTTTTCCCAGCTCCTTAAGGAATTTAGATGCACTCTTTCCCCATGAGCCAAGGGTCTCTGAGCCTATGGGAACAAACATATAATGATGGGCAAGTTCTCCATATTTTCTAGACTTTTGGGACTCCCTGAAGCTGGCAGCTGCCCCTCCTTCCTCCCTGGTGTATTGGAGATAGGTATCAGCCAAGGTAGATGCACATGTATAGTCCCACACCACCTGCTTCCCATCTGTCCAGGCTTGAAGGGTGATACCATCTGGACGCTTCTGGCTGCCATCAGATCTGCATAGTTGGGGTGGCTCCCTTACTGCTGGGCATCCAGCTGTTGTGAGGCTCCTCTTGATAATGTTATTAACCTCCTCATGTCTTGCAATCTTTCCCTCGGATTTACGGCACACAAGACCATGGTACCCGAATCGGTCTGCTGCTTCACTGCCACAAATACACCTGTGTTCGGCGAGAATAGGGGCGGCAAGTCGAAGGGCAACACCGATGCGGATGGTCTGTGGGTCGAGACGTGTGCCAAGGCTGGAGTTGGGAACAGCCAACAGAAAGTCCCCAGCATGAGGGGCTCTCACTGCCAGGAGGCGGGCTCTATCCTTCCCTGACACACTCTGAAGCATTGTTGAGGCAATATTTTCCACTATTGGACCATCCCAGTGCGATTGTTTGTAGTTGTTGGGGGGAGCAGGTCTGGCTCCAGAGCCCGTTAGATTATCCCAGATCATTGCTCCGTCAATGAATTTTTGGTCCTGGACTCCTATCTTGTCCCTAAGATGTTCAGGGAGAATCGCTGCTACAAGCTCTCTGGATGCAATACACGAGGACAGAAAAGCAGGTAACGCAATCTGTGATGACTTGCGGACACCAATGCCTCCTAGTCTGACTGGAAGTGTAGCTTGGTTCCACTGCCCGTCTTCTAGAGTAAGGTTAAGTACTTTCGTAAAAATCTGCCTCAGAATACTGTCATATTCGTGCAGTATAGGGTTATCATATGAAGGTGCACATCTTAGGAAATATGTCAACCAAGGCATCGTGGGTGTCCAGATTGCCTATTCGTTGTTCCATTCTCCTTAACTCTTCCAATTTCTTCCTGAGAATTGTGTCAATGGCATTGCTTCCCAGAGGTGCTCCTAGCAAGACACTATTTGTGGGGGCAATGACTGCTGCTCCTGGTAGTTTTAGAAATTTGTTGTATATGTGTATGAAATTTGAGTCTATTATCGAGGTGGATTCCTAAGAATTTTCCCTCTGTTAGCTTTGTGATAGGTGATCCGTTTATCGTTATGTTAAGAGGTACATCTGTAGCTCTGCTACCAAACTGAATGAAGTAGGTTTTGTCAATGTTTAGTGTAAGTTTGTTAGTCCTCGTCCAGGTAGATATTTTCTGTAATTCGGTGTTTACAGTATTGGCTAGCGTGACTGGGCTCGGGTGAGAGAAGACGTATGTGGTGTCATCTGCAAAAAGTGTGGGTTTGAGTAATTGCGAAGCATTTGGTAGGTCATTTATGTATAGGAGAAAGAGAAGAGGGCCAAGGACACTTCCCTGTGGGACACCAACTGTAATTGGTTGTGCGGAAGAGCTTGCCCCATTTGCGTACACATATTGGCTTCTGTTGCTGAGGTAAGACTTGAGGTAGTTGAGGGAGAGCCCTCTAATACCATAGTGTGACAATTTTACGTGGAGCAAGTCATGGTCAACTGTATCAAAAGCTTTACGTAAGTCAATGAAGATCCCCAGTGGGACTTCTTTTTTCTCTATTGCAGTGTATATATGTTCTAGCATGTGTATAATAGCATCATTAGTATTTTTATTAGGCCTGAATCCAAATTGGCAGGGGTTGAGAATGTTATGGGAGATGAGGTAGGAGTAGATTCGTTTATGAATTAATTTTTCGAAGATTTTTGAGAGAGGGTGTAAATTGGATATTGGCCTATAATTATTCAACTCTGTTTGGTCTCCTCCTTTATGGATCGGGGTGACCCCTGCTATTTTGAGAACTGTAGGGAAGGTGGAGGATTCAATGGATTTGTTAAAGAGTGTTGCAATGACTGGTGATAGTACTTGTGACGCTTTTTTGTATATAAAGGGTGGTAAGCTATTTAAATCTCCTGCCTTGTTTTTCAGTGCGTTGATAATAAGGGAGACTTCATATGGGTTAGTCGGAGCTAGGAACAGTGTGTTCGGGTAGTTGCCAGTGAGGTAGTCATTTGGTGGGGTATCTGACCTTGGGATATTATTGGCAAGGTTTTGACCTATAGTGGAGAAGAAATCATTGAGTCTGTTTGCTGTTTCTATTGGTGGGAGTTGGGGTTCATCTGATTTTGCTAATTTTATTTCGCTATGTCGTGATATCTTTTTTGTTCCCAGAATTTCTGATAGGGTCTTTCAGGTCTTTTTTATATCACCTCGTAAGTTTATTTTAGCCTAACCCAACTAAATATATTTTAGATTTGTTTACAATAATTTAATACTAAACAAACACAGTGAAATATATTTTTTTTTCGTTAGGTTCAGAATGATAAATTATTGCATACACAAATTTTCATTGTCCTATATGGCAAGATATTGCTATATATATTCGGCATATATATATATATATATATATATATATATATATATATATATATATATATATGTCGTGCCGAATATGTAAAACTGGTCAATTAGCAAGAACTCATTTAAAATTAAGTCCTTTCTAAAATTTTCTCTTATACGTTTAAAGATCCAGTTATCCTAGTATATCGACTTCCTCCGTGCACTTCCCACTCTAATCACGATATCAATGCCTACGTTTGTTTTGACTCTGAGTTCTATTACTCTCCAGCACTTTTCTTAGCTTGATCTCTAATTATTAATCTCCTTTTATTATCACACTGGCCGATTCCCACCAAGGCAGGGTGGCCCGAAAAAGAAAAACTTTCACCATCATTCACTCCATCACTGTCTTGCCAGAAGGGTGCTTTACACTACAGTTTTTAAACTGCAACATTAACACCCCTCCTTCAGAGTGCAGGCACTGTACTTCCCATCTCCAGGACTCAAGTCCGGCCTGCCGGTTTCCCTGAACCCCTTCATAAATGTTACTTTGCTCACACTCCAACAGCACGTCAAGTATTAAAAACCATTTGTCTCCATTCACTCCTATCAAACACGCTCATGCATGCCTGCTGGAAGTCCAAGCCCCTCGCACACAAAACCTCCTTTACCCCCTCCCTCCAACCTTTCCTAGGCCGACCCCTACCCCGCCTTCCTTCCACTACAGACTGATACACTCTTGAAGTCATTCTGTTTCGCTCCATTCTCTCTACATGTCCGAACCACCTCAACAACCCTTCCTCAGCCCTCTGGACAACAGTTTTGGTAATCCCGCACCTCCTCCTAACTTCCAAACTACGAATTCTCTGCATTATATTCACACCACACATTGCCCTCAGACATGACATCTCCACTGCCTCCAGCCTTCTCCTCGCTGCAACATTCATCACCCATGCTTCACACCCATATAAGAGCGTTGGTAAAACTATACTCTCATACATTCCCCTCTTTGCCTCCAAGGACAAAGTTCTTTGTCTCCACAGACTCCTAAGTGCACCACTCACCCTTTTTCCCTCATCAATTCTATGATTCACCTCATCTTTCATAGACCCATCCGCTGACACGTCCACTCCCAAATATCTGAATACATTCACCTCCTCCATACTCTCTCCCTCCAATCTGATATCCAATCTTTCATCACCTAATCTTTTTGTTATCCTCATAACCTTACTCTTTCCTGTATTCACTTTTAATTTTCTTCTTTTGCATACCCTACCAAATTCATCCACCAATCTCTGCAACTTCTCTTCAGAATCTCCCAAGAGCACAGTGTCATCAGCAAAGAGCAACTGTGACAACTCCCACTTTATGTGTGATTCTTTATCTTTTAACTCCACGCCTCTTGCCAAGACCCTCGCATTTACTTCTCTTACAACCCCATCTATAAATATATTAAACAACCACGGTGACATCACACATCCTTGTCTAAGGCCTACTTTTACTGGGAAATAATTTCCCTCTTTCCTACATACTCTAACTTGAGCCTCACTATCCTCGTAAAAACTCTTCACTGCTTTCAGTAACCTACCTCCTACACCATACACTGCAACATCTGCCACATTGCCCCCCTATCCACCCTGTCATACGCCTTTTCCAAATCCATAAATGCCACAAAGACCTCTTTAGCCTTATCTAAATACTTTTCACTACTGTGTTTCACTGTAAACACCTGGTCCACACACCCTCTACCTTTCCTAAAGCCTCCTTGTTCATCTGCTATCCTATTCTCCGTCTTACTCTTAATTCTTTCAATAATAACTCTACCATACACTTTACCAGGTATACTCAACAGACTTATCCCCCTATAATTTTTGCACTCTCTTTTATCCCCTTTGCCTTTATACAAAGGAACTATGCATGCTCTCTGCCAATCCCTAGGTACCTTACCCTCTTCCATACATTTATTAAATAATTGCACCAACCACTCCAAAACTATATCCCCACCTGCTTTTAACATTTCTATCTTTATCCCATCAATCCCGGCTGCCTTACCCCCTTTCATTTTACCTACTGCCTCACGAACTTCCCCCACACTCACAACTGGCTCTTCCTCACTCCTACAAGATGTTATTCCTCCTTGCCCTATACACGAAATCACAGCTTCCCTATCTTCATCAACATTTAACAATTCCTCAAAATATTCCCTCCATCTTCCCAATACCTCTAACTCTCCATTTAATAACTCTCCTCTCCTATTTTTAACTGACAAATCCATTTGTTCTCTAGGCTTCCTTAACTTGTTAATCTCACTCCAAAACTTTTTCTTATTTTCAACAAAATTTGTTGATAACATCTCACCCACTCTCTCATTTGCTCTCTTTTTACATTGCTTCACCACTCTCTTAACTCTTTTTTTCTCCATATACTCTTCCCTCCTTGCATCACTTCTACTTTGTAAATGTGGAGAAATTTTCTCCAGGAGGGGGGTATCAGCCCCCTTCAGCCCCCTTTCAGCCCCTTCAGCCCCTTTCAGCCCTGAGGGGCCACTCTCAGAAGGGGCGAGCGTCTTGTTTACTGCTAGAGTGAGTAATTGATCACAGATGCTATGCCACGTAGTCAAGTGACCTCTGCTCCTTGCAGCGGTGTTGCAAAGTGTATTTTTATAAGAGACAGTACATCTCTTACTTAGCAGGACAATTAAGGAAAATCCTGCTCCCACTTTATTACCATAGTAAAAATAGTGTACATTGTTGTCTATGCTTAAGACAGCAAGAAACAAACATTCTGCTTTGCTTCATCGAGGAGGTGACAAGGATGCAAGGTACTAGGTCAGCGTTTTTTTTTTTTTTTGTGCTGGGGGCAGTGACGGCATGGGGCGCTGTGGCGTCTGGCAGACTATCTTTGACTCTAGGGAGAGTGACACTGACGCCAGGATAACCAACAAAGAACACTGATCTGTGCGTTAGTGTGGACAAAGTGTCTCACAAAACACAATAAACACTTAAGAGAAGTGTGATCAGCTTCTCTTGTGATACATTGTGAACAATAAAGACAAATCTTGTGGAACATAGTGTACCAGTGTGCGTTTCCTAGACAATGGAAGACGTGGACATCCAAGGACACTTCAGCTTCTATCAAGTCACCGATATCTGTCGAAGGTGTTGAGAACACCATAGCTCACGTTACAAAGAGCAAGGTATGTTACGAATTTCTTGTAGATCGGGGGATTGCGCAATTCTTGAGTCACAAGGAGTTTGTAATCAACCTATAATCGGCAGTAAGGTGTGGACTTTTGAGTCCAAACAAGTAGGTATTTCGTCAGCCATCATCGAATGAAATATGCTGACATAACACCCCCTAGGGGTAATTTATACTTACAAATTGTATCTCTTGACAGCCCACTGTTGTGATGGTTTCGACAGCTTCTAGACCTCGTCTGCAGGGGCGGCTGTGTAGACGATTTGCTGTCATTTATCAGCTAAGTGTTCATTATATATAGTTATAATTACACATAGCTGGTAAGGCCAAAATTCTCAACAGAATTTGGTCGTGCTCGAACCGGATAAAGACCACACTGTGGTCCAAATATGTTGTACTACAGTGTACAAATAACCTATGAGCCAAGGTCCTTCGAAAAAAGCTGTAAAACTAGTGTTTTACAATATAAATCAGTATAAATGAGTCCCTCCAGACTCAATCACAGAGAATGGGCAGCCAAAAGAAAACGGGCGCTCACCCAGCGTTCACCCAAAAGAAAACGGGCGCTCACCCAGCGGACACCCAAAGAAAACGGGGGCTGGGTGACTCACCCTCATCCTGCACCTGCTCCAATCTGGAGAAATTGCTGATTAAGACAACATCCCAAACCCAAGTGATGTTTTTGTCTGAGTGTATATATACACAGTGTTTATAATGTTTATAGACAGAAATTAAGAGACAAGATTGTGTTAAAGTTTGTTTCTTATAGATATACCTGTTATATTAAAGGAACTTATATATAAAGTGTAAGCTTTCAAATATATATTAACAGTGAAATTTATATATGTGTAAGTAATATTCACGTGTGATTTACAGTTATACAGTGACATTTATAGTGTATAGTGAATGAAGTGTATAACATCGTTATTTACGATTAATCATCATGGTCAGGCTGACACAGCAAACTCTAAGCCATAAACACCAGCCACATGTACTGTGTACCCTTCATGGTCATTGACCCTGAGGTTAAGCTTAGTGGGTCAGTAGTGTCTGACTCGATTATTGCTGACTTAAGCATAACAAAAACTCAGCTGTTTATAGCAGTACAGTGTTTTTTAAACACTCTAAGTGTGGTGCTAGAATTTTCAGTATACCATTAAAATGGCTTGTTTGAAAACTCAGTTTCAGTCTTTACAGACTAAGATTACACAATTAGAAAATCTAATTTCAGTCTGTATAGGATTAACTCAAGATACAAACATAGATTTTGATGATCTTGAGGTCAAGTTTGAATTATTTACACAACGTCTGAAAATAATTAATTCAGACTATACACATTATGAAAATAAATTTCTTGAATCAGATCCATCTGAGGATGAAATTAAAAATGTTTTGGATACTTTTAGTGATCAACAATTAAGGTGGACAGGAGTACAGGCTATCTGCCGTAAAACTCTGTCACAGAGACCTACTACTAGTGGTCAAACACCTGTTACACCTGTAACAACAAGTGTCCCATTACCAAGCTTACCTACATTGTCATTACCTATTTTCCAAGGTCATAATTATGAAGAATTCATTAGTGGTTTTCAATCCATAGTAAATTCACGAACTGACATAGATGAGATTGCTAAGTTCAATTACCTTAAATGTCTTGTGAAGGGAGAACCCTATGAACTGATTAAGTCATTTCCGGTGGTTAAAGGTAATTATCAAATAGCCTTACGTGTCTTAGCAGACAATTACTTTGATGCTGACAAGGCTAGAGTTAGACATGTAGTCTTAATATCAAGCTTGAAGCCACCCAAACATTGTTTTTCAGACTTACAGGCATTTAGAATTACATTAGACAATAGTCTCAGATCTCTAGATGCTAAATATGACCTAAGACAATGTGATTGGTTTATCAGTGGTATTGTACAGAGATAAGTTGTCACCACAAACTATTGAACGATTAAATATTATGTTCAATAAACGCTATTTCACTTGTGACGTATGAAATTAGCAATGGTTTACAAACAATAGTTTCATGCATGCAAGCAACGAGACAAGATGAAAAATCCACAAATCCAGTGGATAATAAACCTTCAACTCAGTATAAAAAGAGTATACCTACTCCCACTAAACCACATAATGGGAAATCCCATATAGGCATTTATCAAGCTGTGAATACAATAGACAGTAAACAGACTGTCATACATAAACGTACTCCAAAATGTGTACTTTGTGATGGAACACATTGGGCACAGTATTGTAGTCAATACACATCAATGGAGGCACGTAAACAACGTGTTCATCAGCTGAAAAGATGCATCAAGTGTTTAGGTGAACACAAGGGAGGAAAATGCTCACTGAAGAAGTGTTTTAAATGCAAGGGTATGCATCATACAGCATTATGCCCAAATACTTTTGCTGAACAGCAGCAGACTTCCACAGAATCAGGAAGTCAACAAGCAACAGCATTAAATGTGAGAGATAAGTTTAAAGCAACTGCTCTCCCGATAGCTCGAGTTGAGTTATCTAATAAATTACACAAAACCAATGTGCTAACACTATTTGATCAAGGCTCACAAAGGTCCTTCATAAGAAGAACAGTGTTGCAGAAACTGAATAAACAACCCTATGCCAAAATACAGTTAGATATAGCTGGTTTTTTCCATAATTCTGGTAAACAGACATATGACCTAGCCAAAATCACTGTTGGTCTAGGAAACAGGAAAAAGACAGTAGAAGCTGTGGTAGTAGATGATTTGCCTAAGTCTGTGCAGATCCAGGGATTAAAAGAAACAGTTGCAGCACTGAAAGCAGCTAAGGTCAAGTTAGCCTGTCCTGACATACAGACGGACACAATTAGTCCAATTGATTTAATCATTGGAAGTGATTATTATCACTGTTTTGTGCAAAATATAGTAAGTAAACATGATGTTCACTTGCTGAAAACAGCAGGAGGCCACATGATATGTGGTCCCATTCCCTCTCAAAGTGGGAAAGAAGCTGATATTGATTCAGTGGAAAATGTACTAGTTACGAGAATAACCGCTGATCATGTACCACAGCAAAAATTATCATTACTGGAAGAAATGAATGAACCAGTTGATAAGTTGTGGGATTTAGATGCGATAGGTATTGATGTAAATAAACCAAGCCCACAAGAGTCTCAGACTTATAACCAATATTTGGACACTGTCAAATATAAAGATGGACAGTATTGGGTTAGGTTACCATGGAAATTAAATCCACCACATCTACCTAGCAATTATCGCATGGCTTTCGGACAGATGAAAGCACAAATACATGAGCTCAGGAAGAATCCAGAGTTACTGACTGTCTATGATAATATCATACAAGAACAGTTGGACAATAAATTCATTGAGGAAATAGTCGAAGATAAGTTGAAGACAAACGCTCATTATCTCCCGCACCATGGAGTCAGAAAAGATTCTGAAACCACTCCACTACGTGTTGTATATAATTGCAGCGCACGTGCAAATAAAGATGTAGCAAGTCTTAATGACTGTCTGATGACCGGACCCTCACTAACTGAGAAGCTTGGAGACGTGCTTATGAAATTTCGCACAAACCCATATGCCTACACGGCTGATATTTCCAAAGCTTTCTTAAGAGTAGGACTACAAGAAATAGATAGAGATTATACTCGATTCTTGTGGCCTGAAAATCCACATGATCCTCAAAGTCCTGTGAAAACTTATCGTTTCAAATCAGTATTATTTGGTGCAACATCCTCTCCATTCTTACTAGAAGCTACTCTAAATACACATTTGAAGAAATCTGAAAGTCCCTTCAAAGAAATCTTAAAGAAAAGTTTCTATGTGGACAATCTTCAAGGTACTGTGAATAAAGAGGAGGATTTGAAATCCTTATACAGAGAAGCTAACAAGGAGATGAAAGAAGCAAATATGCCTCTAAGGATGTGGAATACAAATTCAAAGCAATTAAGGGAACTTATCAAAGAAGATTTCCCTGAAACTGAAATTCCTGATTGCAACAATATGCTGGGACTTAATTGGAACACACAGGAAGATACTTTGAGTCTCAAAAGGATAAACAATAAATCATGCAGTACACTCACTAAACGTAGTTTACTGTCAGAGGTATCACAATGTTTTGATCCTCTAGGACTCGTCTCACCAATTACCATAAAAGGTAAAATGCTTATGCAAGATGCATGGAAACTCAAAATTGGATGGGATGAGAACTTGCCTCTAGAAATGAGTCAAGCATGGGATGAAATATCCAAGGAGTTTAAACAACTTCATCAAATTAAATTTCCCAGACAAATAGGTCAAGAGGGAAACAAGTACACATTACATGTGTTCTGTGATGCGTCAACCAGAGGTTATGGCGCTGTAGCTTACATGAGTAATGCTGAAGGAAGTACACTAATTACTTCAAAGGCCAGGGTAGCACCCTTGAAGGTCAGAACAGTACCACAATTGGAACTGACAGCACTCTATGTAGGTACAAAATTAGCTGTCTATCTCAACAAAGTACTTGATCATCTCACTATTGAGAAAACCGTGATCTGGAGTGATAATGAGGCAGTTCTCCAGTGGTTAAGAAATAATAAGAGTAAGTTGGTCTATGTACAGAACAGAGTAGCAGAAATAAAAGAGATGCAGAGAGATTATCTCTTTCTCCACGTCTCTACCCAAGAGAATCCAGCTGACATGTTGTCACGTGGTGTCCCACTCAAGAAATTTGTGGATAATAAATTATGGCTCCACGGACCGAACTGGCTCTCTAATGAAAATAACTGGCCTCAGCAAAAAGCTCACATTATGCCAGAAGAAACAGTCTGCTTGAACACAGCAGAAATAAGTTGTGTAAATACTGCAGACACAACAGAAATAGTCATTGATGGATCTAAATACTCATCTTTGGGTAAACTCTTAAGAGTTACAGCTCTTGTCTTTAAATTCATTAAAGGAATGAAACCTGATTATGAATGTCTTGAACCCATTAAATACTGGGTGAAACTAATACAGAAAGACGTTTTCTCTACAGAATATAAATTTCTAGAAACACAAGATAAATCCCCAAAGAAACCTGTCATGATTAATTCTTTAGGACTTTATCTCGACTCAGAAAAGATTATAAGATGTCGAGGAAGAATTCATAATTCTTCACTACCTAAAGAAGCCATACATCCAATATTGATCCCCAAGAATCATTGGCTAACAAAACTGATTGTGCAAAACGCCCACAGTAACGTGTTACATGGTGGGGTAGCTGACACACTTTGTCATATACGACAATCCTACTGGATACCTCAAGGTCGACAAAGTGTGAAAAAACAAATAAAGGACTGTATTACTTGTCGTCACTACGATATGCGAGTATGTCAGTATCCAGGTCCACCTCCATATCCCTCTGAAAGAGTTTGTCATATCACTCCATTTGAGGTGACAGGTGTAGATTACACTGGACCAATAATTTTAACCAAAACAGTTGACAAAGTTCCCATCAAGGTGTACATCTGTTTGTTCACTTGTGCTACAACTAGAGCAGTACATCTAGAAGTAGCCACTGACATGTCTGCTGAAACCTTTATCAAATTATTCAGAAGGTTTGCAGCCAGAAGGGCATGTCCCAGACTGATGATTTCAGATAATGCAACGAACTTTGTTGCTGGTGCTGCTTATATAAGCAAGATCTTTGATCAGCCAGAAGTACAACAGATGCTGAATCAACGCAGATGTCGTTGGAGATACATTCCTCCTAAATCTCCATGGCACGGCGGATTTTATGAAAGAATGATCGGCATTGTAAAACGTTGTTTAAGGAAGACTCTTCATCGTCAGAGAATAGACTTAGAAGAATTCCGTACAGTTGTGACTGAAATAGAAAATAGAGTCAACAACAGACCTCTAACTTATGTTACCGATGATCTGGACAATTTAGAAGTGTTAAGTCCATCTCATTTACTCCATGGCAGAAGGCTCGAACCTGTTCCTCCCATGAATGATAAAGAAATCATAGAGGATCCTACTTATTTCGAACCTGAGCAACTCAGACGTAAATTCAAACACCTTAATAAAGTGATTGAACGTTGGGAGAAAATTTGGCGAGAAGACTATCTCACCTCATTGAGAGAACACTTCTATGGAGCTGGTGTTCCTGAAAATCATAAGTCCTTAAGACCTGGTGACATAGTGATTATCGACAATGATGGTCCGAGGTCCCAATGGCCACTTGGAAAAATTGTGACCATATATCCTGATGCAAATGGAATCATCAGGACAGTTGATGTTTTGAGCAAAGGTGTAGTGAATAAGCGGACAATAAATAAACTAGTGCCGTTAGAATTACACAGTGTTGAAAACAAAATTAGTGATTCTCCAGAAACCACACAGACTAAAGCTGTTCAGAAAAGACAAGCAGCAGTGGTGGCGAGTGAGAAAATCAAATTAATGTTAAGTGATGAATAGTTCACCTGCAGCGAACCTCCGCCGCCCCCCAGTGTGGAGAAATTTTCTCCAGGAGGGGGGTATCAGCCCCCTTCAGCCCCCTTCAGCCCCCTTCAGCCCTCTCAGCCCTGAGGGGCCACTAGAAGGGGCGAGCGTCTTGTTTACTGCTAGAGTGAGTAATTGATCACAGATGCTATGCGTGGTCAAATGACCTCTGCTCCTTGCAGTCCAGTGTTGCAAAGTGTATTTTTATAAGAGACAGTACATCTCTTACTTAGCAGGACAATTAAGGAAAATCCTGCTCCCACTTTATTACCATAGTAAAGATAGTGTACATTGTTGTCTATGATTAAGACAGCAAGAAACAAACATTCTGCTTTGCTTCATCGAGGAGGTGACAAGGATGCAAGGTACTAGGTCAGCGTTTTTTTTTTTTTTGTGCTGGGGACAGTGACGGCATGGAGCGCTGTAGCGTCTGGCAGACTAACTTTGACTCTACTACGAGACACTGACGCCAGGATAACCAGCAAAGGACACTGATCTGTGCGTTAGTGTGAATAAAGTGTCTCACAAAACACAATAAACTATTAAGAGAAGTGTGATCAGCTTCTCTTGTGATACATTGTGAACAATAAAGACGAATCTTGTGGAACATAGTGTACCAGTGTGCGTTTCCTAGACAATGGAAGACGTGGACATCCAAGGACACTTCAGCTTCTATCAAGTCACCGATATCTGTCGAAGGTGTTGAGAACACCATAGCTCACGTTACAAAGAGCAAGGTATGTTACGAATTTCTTGTAGATCGGGGGATTGCGCAATTCTTGAGTCACAAGGAGTTTGTAATCAACCTATAATCGGCAGTAAGGTGTGGACTTTTGAGTCCAAACAAGTAAGTATTCGTCAGCCATCATCGAATGAAATATGCTGACATAACACCCCCTAGGGGTAATTTATACTTACAAATTGTATCTCTTGACAGCCCACTGTTGTGATGGTTTCGACAGCTTCTAGACCTCGTCTGCAGGGGCGGCTGTGTAGACGATTTGCTGTCATTTATCAGCTAAGTGTTCATATATATATTAAATAATAAACACAGCAGGTAAGGCCAAAAATTCTCAACAACAACTGCTTCCTCTTTTTGTTTATAAACCTTCACCTCTCTCTTCCTGATGCTTCTATTCTCCTTGTATCCCATTGTTACAAAAGACACGATTCTAAAAGCTTAGAGATCTCCAGTGAATACTAGAAAGGACTGCCCTTCTAGCATCCAGCCTGTTGCTGGGTTTTCGTAACAAGTAGTCAGTATCCTTGTCCAATTATCCATTAAAATTTAGTATGGTTCAATAGTGCTTTAGGATTACAACTGGCAGGCTACTAACTAGAGAAATTAAAATTTAATAAATTTATTAAGTCTAAGTTGTCTAGAGGTATATTATCAAAGTAAATTAAATCACAGCAATCAAAATAAAATCAATCTCTCGAGTTCAATATTATTGTGCTGAAAGCACATATCACATTTATAATTCTTAAGTACCGTCAGGTACATTAACATTTAATAAGATATTACAAATATGTACAAGTAAGTGTGTGTATGCGTGTAAGTGCTCTTAAGTAGTTAGCTATGTCTCAAGACTCGAATAAGACTTAAACAAGTGACTGACAAAGTCCTCAAATAAACTAACTTCTTGACCGACTGGCAACCCGAACAGTCTGCTTGAACAACAAAGAATGCTAAGCCCAATAGCAATGCAATATCAAGCGACTGCGACACAGAATCAGGAACAAGGAGATAATATAACGACACTAAGTAGGGACCATCTGCAGATCCTCCACAAAAGTTACAAAACTCCCATACTACTGAATCTATGTTCAGCATAGGAAAAACGCGACTGTGACAATACACAGAAACCAGTACAAAATTAGGTCAGAAGCTATAGCTAAGGACCTGAGATACTCAGAGTGTCTATGTGACACACAACCTCAGTACAACGTCGAAAATCACAAAGTCTATACAATGTTCTGTGAACAAAGTTCTACAGAACTAACAAGAATAATGAGACAGACAATCTGTCCAACCAGCAAGCGAGTCTAGAGCAGACTGACTACTTCACGAGAGGTGAGGACACCCCCCCTCGATCACGTGATAGCTACGTGGACAACTGCAGCTCAGAAGCCGGCAGTATAACGAGCGACAAGCGATAATTACAGTAGTTTGACAATCAAGACTAACTGAGCACATTTTATATACATCCTAACAACATAAGCTAAATAACAATATAACAGTCAAATAATAATATAAAGTCATACATTTACGATTTAGCTATTATCGCAAATATAAGCAATATAAAATTAAATGAAAAGGTAATATACATTATATATACATAATAATCATTGTAACCCATTCAGGGGTTGCAACACCATCTACCTATTACTCTCTGTGTAGCTATAATTAAAAAGTGATCTGATATATCTGTGGCTCCTCTATAAACATGTACATCCTGAAGTCTACTCAACAGTCTTCTATCTACCAATACATAATCCAACAAACATTATATCTTGTATACTTATTTATGCTCTTTTTCATAAATATGTATTACCTATAACTAAACCCCTTTCTATACAATATATATATATATATATATATATATATATATATATATATATATATATATATATATATATATATATATTTTTTTTTTTTATTATCACACCGGCCGATTCCCACCAAGGCAGGGTGGCCCGAAAAAGAAAAACTTTCACCATCATTCACTCCATCACTGTCTTGCCAGAAGGGTGCTTTACACTACAGTTTTTAAACTGCAACATTAACACCCCTCCTTCAGAGTGCAGGCACTGTACTTCCCATCTCCAGGACTCAAGTCCGGCCTGCCGGTTTCCCTGAATCCCTTCATAAATGTTACTTTGCTCACACTCCAACAGCACGTCAAGTATTAAAAACCATTTGTCTCCATTCACTCCTATCAAACACGCTCACGCATGCCTGCTGGAAGTCCAAGCCCCTCGCACACAAAACCTCCTTTACCCCCTCCCTCCAACCCTTCCTAGGCCGACCCCTACCCCGCCTTCCTTCCACTACAGACTGATACACTCTTGAAGTCATTCTGTTTCGCTCCATTCTCTCTACATGTCCGAACCACCTCAACAACCCTTCCTCAGCCCTCTGGACAACAGTTTTGGTAATCCCGCACCTCCTCCTAACTTCCAAACTACGAATTCTCTGCATTATATTCACACCACACATTGCCCTCAGACATGACATCTCCACTGCCTCCAGCCTTCTCCTCGCTGCAACATTCATCACCCACGCTTCACACCCATATAAGAGCGTTGGTAAAACTATACTCTCATACATTCCCCTCTTTGCCTCCAAGGACAAAGTTCTTTGTCTCCACAGACTCCTAAGTGCACCACTCACTCTTTTTCCCTCATCAATTCTATGATTCACCTCATCTTTCATAGACCCATCCGCTGACACGTCCACTCCCAAATATCTGAATACGTTCACCTCCTCCATACTCTCTCCCTCCAATCTGATATTCAATCTTTCATCACCTAATCTTTTTGTTATCCTCATAACCTTACTCTTTCCTGTATTCACCTTTAATTTTCTTCTTTTGCACACCCTACCAAATTCATCCACCAATCTCTGCAACTTCTCTTCAGAATCTCCCAAGAGCACAGTGTCATCAGCAAAGAGCAGCTGTGACAACTCCCACTTTGTGTGTGATTCTTTATCTTTTAACTCCACGCCTCTTGCCAAGACCCTCGCATTTACTTCTCTTACAACCCCATCTATAAATATATTAAACAACCACGGTGACATCACACATCCTTGTCTAAGGCCTACTTTTACTGGGAAAAAATTTCCCTCTTTCCTACATACTCTAACTTGAGCCTCACTATCCTCGTAAAAACTCTTCACTGCTTTCAGTAACCTACCTCCTACACCATACACTTGCAACATCTGCCACATTGCCCCCCTATCCACCCTGTCATACGCCTTTTCCAAATCCATAAATGCCACAAAGACCTCTTTAGCCTTATCTAAATACTGTTCACTTATATGTTTCACTGTAAACACCTGGTCCACACACCCCCTACCTTTCCTAAAGCCTCCTTGTTCATCTGCTATCCTATTCTCCGTCTTACTCTTAATTCTTTCAATTATAACTCTACCATACACTTTACCAGGTACACTCAACAGACTTATCCCCCTATAATTTTTGCACTCTCTTTTATCCCCTTTGCCTTTATACAAAGGAACTATGCATGCTCTCTGCCAATCCCTAGGTACCTTACCCTCTTCCATACATTTATTAAATAATTGCACCAACCACTCCAAAACTATATCCCCACCTGCTTTTAACATTTCTATCTTTATCCCATCAATCCCGGCTGCCTTACCCCCTTTCATTTTACCTACTGCCTCACGAACTTCCCCCACACTCACAACTGGCTCTTCCTCACTCCTACAAGATGTTATTCCTCCTTGCCCTATACACGAAATCACAGCTTCCCTATCTTCATCAACATTTAACAATTCCTCAAAATATTCCTTCCATCTTCCCAATACCTCTAACTCTCCATTTAATAACTCTCCTCTCCTATTTTTAACTGACAAATCCATTTGTTCTCTAGGCTTTCTTAACTTGTTAATCTCACTCCAAAACTTTTTCTTATTTTCAACAAAATTTGTTGATAACATCTCACCCACTCTCTCATTTGCTCTCTTTTTACATTGCTTCACCACTCTCTTAACTTCTCTCTTTTTCTCCATATACTCTTCCCTCCTTGCATCACTTCTACTTTGTAAAAACTTCTCATATGCTAACTTTTTCTCCCTTACTACTCTCTTTACATCATCATTCCACCAATCGCTCCTCTTCCCTCCTGCACCCACTTTCCTGTAACCACAAACTTCTGCTGAACACTCTAACACTACATTTTTAAACCTACCCCATACCTCTTCGACCCCATTGCCTATGCTCTCATTAGCCCATCTATCCTCCAATAGCTGTTTATATCTTACCCTAACTGCCTCCTCTTTTAGTTTATAAACCTTCACCTCTCTCTTCCCTGATGCTTCTATTCTCCTTGTATCCCATCTACCTTTTACTCTCAGTGTAGCTACAACTAGAAAGTGATCTGATATATCTGTGGCCCCTCTATAAACATGTACATCCTGAAGTCTACTCAACAGTCTTTTATCTACCAATACATAATCCAACAAACTACTGTCATTTCGCCCTACATCATATCGTGTATACTTATTTATCCTCTTTTTCTTAAAATATGTATTACCTATAACTAAACCCCTTTCTATACAAAGTTCAATCAAAGGGCTCCCATTATCATTTACACCTGGCACCCCAAACTTACCTACCACACCCTCTCTAAAAGTTTCTCCTACTTTAGCATTCAAGTCCCCTACCACAATTACTCTCTCACTTGGTTCAAAGGCTCCTATACATTCACTTAACATCTCCCAAAATCTCTCTCTCTCCTCTGCATTCCTCTCTTCTCCAGGTGCATACACGCTTATTATGACCCACTTCTCGCATCCAACCTTTACTTTAATCCACATAATTCTTGAATTTACACATTCATATTCTCTTTTCTCCTTCCATAACTGATCATTTAACATTACTGCTACCCCTTCCTTTGCTCTAACTCTCTCAGATACTCCAGATTTAATCCCATTTATTTCCCCCCACTGAAACTCTCCTACCCCCTTCAGCTTTGTTTCGCTTAGGGCCAGGACATCCAACTTCTTTTCATTCATAACATCAGCAATCATCTGTTTCTTGTCATCCGCACTACATCCACGCACATTTAAGCAACCCAGTTTTATAAAGTTTTTCTTCTTCTCTTTTTTAGTAATTGTATACAGGAGAAGGGGTTACTAGCCCATTGCTCCCGGCATTTTAGTCGCCTCATACGACACGCATGGCTTACGGAGGAAAGATTCTTTTCCACTTCCCCATGGACAATAGAAGAAATAAAAAAGAACAAGAGCTATTTAGAAAAAGGAGAAAAACCTAGATGTATGTATATATATATATATATACATACATATATACATACATATATACATACATATATATATACATACATATATATATATATATATATATATATATATATAGATAAATATATATATATATATATATATATATATATATATATATATATATATATATATATATATATATATATATATATATATATATATATATATATATATATATATATATATATATATATATATATATATATATATATATATATATATATATATATATATATATATATATATATATATATATATATATATATATATATATATATATATATATATATATATATATATATATATATATATATATATATATATATATATATATATATATATATATATATATATATATATATATATATATATATATATATATATATATATATATATATATATATATATATATATATATTATATATATATATATATATATATATATATATATATATATATATATATATATATATATATATATATATATATATATATATATATATATATATATATATATATATATATATATATATATATATATATATATATATATATATATATATATATATATATATATATATATATATATATATATATATATATATATATATATATATACATACATGTGATATATATATATATATAAATCATATATATATATATATATATATATATATATATATATATATATATATATATATATATATATATATATATATATATATATATATATATATATTGGCAGTTCGGAGGGATATGTTGTGTTTTTATATGTGTATGCTTCTAAAAAGAGTGATAATGTGTGAGTGTGGTGAAAGTGTTGAATGATGATGAAAGTATTTTCTTTTTGAGGATTTTCTTTCTTTTTTGGGTCACCCTGCCTCGGTGGGAGACGGCCGACTTGTTGAAAAAAAAATATATATATATATATACATATATATATATACATATATATATATATATATATTTAAATATGATTCACCAGTATTTAGGGTTTGAAGCCCATCGGAAGAGGCATTCGCCACTTATGGCATGGACACCAGTAAATTTAAAAAAAAATCTGGAAGGGTAAATCTTACAAAAAACAAAATCTGGAAGGTTTTCTTCGAGAAAAATTCACCAGCACTGAAAGCCTGAAAATTACCACAAGAACTGTTCGCCAGTTACTACACAGAATGAAACATTTCCAAGTTCATTAAATGTATAAGAAAATTTTAAAGTACCTACATAGCCTAAACCCGAGAGAGAGAGAGAGAGAGAGAGAGATGATCCTTGTTATAATATACATCAGTCATTAAGGATGGAAGTCGTTCAGCACAGTTACACTCAAGTTATCCAATAGAAATAAAATCTTAAAAAATAAAATGAACAAATTGGCTCTAACACCTCAAGAACAAACTGGATCATTTTGAAAGTAGGATATGCCAGTGTTGAAAATTTTGAAGCCGATCAGAAGAGGCTTCATGAAGTTGAAAAATTCACCCATCCCAATAGCCACTAGAACCTTTTCCTATATTTCACTAGCACTGCAAGTTTTAAGCTGATCAGATGACTCGTTCTCAAGTTATCAAGAAAATCCTCGGAGGAAGAAAAGCAAACTCTTCCAGAGTACATGACCGGCTCTACGAAACAGCCGTACGAAAATACATTTAAGAGCGTACTAAACGCGCGAATTATAAACACTTCTAAAAAATAAACGGGAATTTTCAATATATATTATATTTTCTTAGTTATATTTTATTTCAAATACACTACAGTCCGGCAAGAAAAATTAAATACTATGATCTACCGGATATTGCAGATATTGCACTCGTATAAACGATAATTATTTCCATCACAAGTGGGAGTTTCTGCTGAGTAAGGTACTGAAAAAACAGTGCTGACCTTGTGCTGTAGCATGATAGAGCGAGGATGTCATGCCGCCACCACCTGCTGGGGACACTGATGAGGAACCTCCATGTCTGCAACATTATAAACGGCGCCCGGTTCCAATCTGTGAGAATTGTCAGGTTCCAATTTCAGTTTGTCATACTGTATCAGCTTGTCCTGTCTACCAGCGAGCACGGAGAATTTACCTCCGACGTCGTCACCACTCTAACACCCTTACTTTATCTTCCCTCCTCACTGACAGTCCCACCTTTGACACAGACTCCCTCTTCGACTTTTTTTTGACAGCAACAGATTTATTACACAAACATTGATTATACTTCCTATAGCACTTCATACCTCTCATACTAAATCTACCTTTGTTATACTCTCCACCCTCGCTAGTCTATGATCAAGCATATTAATTAAACCTTCAGCAAGCCCTACCCTACAGCGCTGTATGACCTTTATGATTGTATCGTTTAGTTATGATTATAATAATATAAACACGTAACTGCTCAGTATATTCCACTCACTAGTCTCGTAAGATTATATTTCTTTATATATTCTAGTGCGTATATTCGAATGTGTAATTATTAGGGATTAAATAATTCTTGATTGGCGGTGCACAGGTGACATGTAGCCTTAATGACTCTCGAGCGGATGATAGATTTTTTATAACAAGGAAATCTCTCATATCCATGGAGAACCACTAAGCCGATAGGATTCATACAGCGCCTGGAGACCAGGAGGTAATTAAAATATGTTTCGACGGAGTTGGATGTTTCTCTAATGAATATCTTTTTCGCATTCTCTTCAGGGATAATATTCGCCTGCGTGGATTATTGCCTACCCCCAAATAATGCACATAAGCGATTATGCATGGGATGCGAAAAGTGTACGTTGGAGAGACATCTTTCACCTCGTAACAAACAAATGTACATGGAGACAACCTTTGTATTTGTCTTTAATATTACTACACTGAATAAAGGCAGCTTTATTAATTGATTATTTCCGAGATTTCAACACGAATCTTACTTCAAATCCACAACACCGCCATCGCATGAGACTTCCGTATTACTACTACTAGCGGCAGTAAAGTCTACCTGGAGGTTATTCCGGGGATCAACGCCCCCGCGGCCCGGTCCACGACCAGGCCTCCCGGTGGATCAGGGCCTGATCAACCAGGCTGTTACTGCTGGCCGCACGTAGTCCAACGTACGAACCACAGCCCGGCTGATCCGGCACTGACTTTAGGTATCTGTCCAGCTCCCTCTTGAAGGCAGCCAGGGGCCTATTGGTAATTCCCCTTATGCTTGGTGGGAGGCTGTTGAACAGTCTTGGGCCCCGGACACTTATGGTGTTTTCTCTTAGTGTACCAATGGCGCCCCTACTTTTAATTGGGGGTATTTTGCATCGCCTGCCCAGTCTTTTACTTTCGTAGGGAGTGATTTCTGTGTGCAGATTCGGGACCATTCCTTCTAGGATTTTCCAAGTGTAGATTATGATATATCTCTCTCTCCTGCGTTCCAACGAGTACAAGTCAAGTGCTTCCAAGCGTTCCCAGTAGTTAAGGTGCTTGACAGAACTTATACGTGCAGTAAAGGTTCTCTGTACACTCTCTAGATCTGCAATTTCACCTGCTTTGAACGGAGATGTTAATGTACAGCAGTATTCCAGCCTAGAGAGAACAAGTGATTTGAAAAGGATCATCACTGGCTTGGCATCTCTTGTTTTGAACGTTCTCATTATCCATCCTATTATTTTCTTTGCACTTGTGATCGTGGCACTGTTGTGATCCTTGAAAGTGAGATCCTCAGACATTACTACTCCCAGGTCCCTTACATTATTTTTCCGCTCTATTGTATGGCCAGAGTTTGTAGTATACTCTGTTCTAGTTATTATCCCCTCCAGTTTTCCATAACGGAGTAGTTGGAATTTGTCCTCATTGAACATCATATTGTTTCCGTTGCCTACCGTTAACCGTGTCCCAATAGATGACAGCCTCATGCAGAAAACTTGCTGTTTATATGTCTTCTTAAGTACTGTGTCTTGTGGAGGTCTTCAATGGCCGATTTAACAATGTCCTCATTTGTTAGGAAGTTGAGATGCCCCACAGTTATTGCTTTAGCTATTTTGTGCGCTATGCAATGATCGCACTAAATGTATCTGTATATTACATGCAAAGTGATCCAAGATATCATAGTGATCCAGTAGTTGTGAGAGGCAGGAGCGACTTGCCCTGAACCCAGATTGCCCTGGATTGTGCAGTTTTTGGAATCTCACTCATTTCCTTGTTGTCATCTGTGTAAGTCCCATCCTGTCTGAGTAAGGGCCCGGTGCTAGATGTGGTATTTGCCTTGTTTTTGGCATATGAAAAGAAGTATTTCGAATTTCTTTCAATTTCACTAATAGCTTTAAGCTCCTCCTGTCTCTCCTGGTTCCTGTAAGAGTCCTTTAACTAAAGTTCTATAGTTTCCACTTCCCTGGTCAGCGCCTCCTTCCGTGTATCATATATTCTAGCATTCCTGAGCCGCTCAGTGATTCTTCGTCGTCTTCTGTAGAGGGAGCGTCTTTCTCTCTCCAGTTTACTCCTGCTCTTCTTCTTTCTTAGGGGAATATGCCTAGGAAGCGTCTTTCTATCTCCAGTTTACTCCTGCTCTTCTTCTTTCTTAGGAGAATATGCCTAGAACATGCTTTCAGCTGCCAGGAAGTTGATCCTTTCAAGGCACTGGTTTGGATCCATGATATTTAAGATATCTTCCCAACATGTTTCATTTAAGGCATGGTACACCTGGTCCCAGTTGATGTTCTTGTTGTTGAAGATGTATTTTGTGAAGACACCTTCACAGCTACATGCATTTTGCTGATCAGGACCTCCATAACAACTCAAGCTTCAGGTCTCCAAAAATGTAGGTCCGCCACTGCCTTCAGTACCTGTGCTGGTAAACAGATGCTCACACCACAACGCAGTTTCAAGGCAAAAGTTGTTTTCAAAACATTATGAAATTGAATGTTTTAACTTCATTCAGCTAAAGTTAATTAGAAATGAACTATAAGTCCTATTGTGTAACTTTTGATAATGTTTTATGATTATCTAATAATTACACATTTTAAATGCAAATGATGTGAATATTATTATAATTATTATTATTATTATTATTATTATTATTATTATTATTATTAAAAAAAACCATGCCACGGGTGGGGGTAGAACCTGCAATCAGAGAGTTTTGAGACACTCTGATCGCGGGTTCTATCCCCACCCGTGGTATGGTTTGCTTGCAATCGTGTCATTACGATTTTGTGAGTCTTCCTCTTCTTCTTCTTCTTCTTCTTCTTCTTCTTCTTATTATTATTATTATTATTATTATTATTATTATTATTATTATTATTATTATTATTTATCCCCTAAGGGAAACCTTTAAATCTGTGAGAAATTGTGTGGATGAACCTTTACAAGTACAGTCTTAAATTAACCAATCACTCACATAACTGGGGATAACTATGGAACATCTGAAATAGATTATACTTACTGATATTAATGTACCTCGGAACATTTAGGAACAACAGGTCTCAGACATTGTGCCTCCTTCAGTGCCACCGTCTCACCTACCAACTCACACTTCAAAACCTTAAATTAGGAACATACAGTTTCTGAAAATTTACTAGAAAATTTAAGCCAATAACACTGGCAAATTAGTGGCCTGTATGATTAAGGAAAAGTTATTTGAGCATGACAACTTTAAGCAATTTGTTCGTATCTTATTTACAAATTATTAAACAAATCAAATTAATATAATATTTATAAATATAATTGCACTTAATCATTCATTCTATGGGTGGTATATCATAACGCCTCCTACAGGCAGGCAACTAATATTGGCCAATAACTAGTACCTTACCTGTTGTATGTAGTTCAATACAAATTGGGAGGCATACATTAAACTGGATGATACATGTGGCAGGTAAATATAGCGTCACATTCAGCTACCACCTCTTGGTTTCCGTCATATCATTATGCTAACACTTGTATTAAATATCTGGACACTTTCAGATGCACTGTCTCTTTGTATATCCTGACGTCATAAACTGCTTTTTCTCTCGGCTCCGATTACACTGGATCAAATTCTACCTCACTCCCCAGTTAATGTAAACGTTACACCATTTTTCGATTATTCTCCAACAGTTTGTGTACCAATACATCTATTCAATTAATTCAATAACACTTCCAGGTGTGTAATACATTTTCATTATTGGAATATTAATTTCCTCAAAATTACAACAATTCTTCCCCATTTAATCAACTTACAGTATATAAGGAAATTACATAGAACATTTGTTCTCATGTGACACCTTTTAAAATTCACATTGAAGATACACACGTACACGATTTCATATAAACATTATTATCCCCATCAGTTCTTACAAATTACAGGAAAATTATCAAAATTTTCCACAACTTCTCATATTAGTTTTCGGTCTTAACTCAAGAACGCCTCATCCAATCGCCTTTAAATTTTCAGTGCTTGTACACGGTCCCTAGGACCACATTCTTGGAACAACTGGCATGTGCGGATATCCTATGACCAATGTCGCTGAACCTACTCCTAGAATTTTGGAATGGTTTGCATGACTTATAGGTGTCATATGGCCTAGTAGGTAATGCTCTCACTGCACACACTGAGTGTTCGTGGTTCGATCCCCGGCAAGGGTGGAAACATTGGGTGTTTCCTTACACCTGCTGTCGCCTTCCACCTAGCAAACAAGTAGGTACCTGGGTGTTAGCCGACTGGTGTGGGTGGCATCCTGGGGGACAATATTTAAGGACCCCAATTGAAATAAGACAGACAGTCCTCGATGACGCACTGACTTTCTTGGATTATCCTGTTGGGATTTTTAACCCTCCGGGGTTAAAAATCCGAATAAAATCTTATCTCTTACAAAATCCTCAGAGGCGTAGCTTCAGACGTTCAACAAGAGAGACTTCGAAGTCGACGACGAAGCAGAGTGAAATTCAAGTTCGTAGGTCGAGGTTAGACTGATGCTTCTTAGGGGCAGGATAGTGCCCGGTATTATTATTTTTTATTTTTTTTTGTACAGGCAAATTTACTGATGCAGTACAGTTTAAAAAAATTGGAATCGTTGAATTCCGTGAGGAATCAGTGGGGAAAGGTTGCTCCAGTTCCTCGGATTAAGATCATTTTACTAATACCAAGGCAACACACAGGCAAAGTAATTAAAATGCAGATGTTTATGGTATAAGTATCCGTGTTTAAACCTTGATGCCGGTGAAGAGCTCTTGATGCAAGGAGCCAGAGCTGCTTTCCTTGGATCAAAGCTAATTACCTTTCATATTCTAATAGTTTAGAAATTCTCAATGAAAATAATAATAATAGTAATAACAATAATAATCATGCGCCTTCCGTATGAAAATTTAAAACCAAAACAATTTTTAAATGAAGGTTTAGTGATAAGTGTTTTGCATTACTCAGTAATTTCCATCACAGAATGATGAAACAGCTCATGGCTAAGTAACTGATCAATATATATATATATATATATATATATATATATATATATATATATATATATATATATATATATATATATATATATATATATATATATTATATATATATCAGTGACAGTCGTAATGAACTACTATCAGTGAATATATAGAAGAAAGGACGGAGACTAGAACTGTAATCCTGACTACCTTGTGGCAGGACCAGCACTGTACCACTGGACTACAAGTCTAGTAGTACACGAGTGCAGCGCTGGACCTGTTACTAGTCAAGATAACCGTTCAAATCCCTGTCCATTCTTCTGATTGTTCATATATCGTCATATATAAACTGAAAGTCTGCTTTAATTCCTGATATAAGGATTAGAGTATTACTCACTGGTGATGTATAAGCGTCAAGCAGCCTTAACGACTCTGTTGATTAGTCGGCTTTAAAGTCTCATGACTACAAAACGGTTATTAAGTATTTAAGTAGCTCATCATCAGTCAAGAATACTTAAATCCATAAATTGGGATTAAAGTAAACTTTCAGCTTTTCATATAAATACCTTTTTCCTCCTCCAAGGTTTTTCATCCTCAAGAACGCCTCATGCGATTGACTTCAAATTTGTGAGCTATAATTAGGAAAAGGAGCCCTTTTGTCAGTTTTACAGAATTATTCCAAATTTTTGTTTCCGCACCTTCATTGGTGCATTTGAAACCTGTGTCGTGTTCTGTACTATTTCTTTTTCGTGAATTGAGGTAGAGGGGGTTGGGCTTTGCAGTGTAGGTATATACCTTTCGTGGATCATGCAGCGACCAAAACACATCTAATATACCCATATGCTTGATATTTATCCAAAACGGATAGACACGTCTTTAAAATTTAATATCTAATATGTCAATTCATAACTTATTCTAGCCACGATGCTATGACTTTTATTCTTCAAATTTTATTGTTTATCCCGCGACCACTTAAAGAGTTTTCATCTACAGGTCCATCACGCACTCAGCTCTCAGGGAAGTAGAGGACGGTGCCTTTGGAAACTTGCCTAAACTACATACTTTGTAAGTATTAGCTGTATTTAAGGCTGGTAAAAGTGTGGTGTGCTTGTTGTAGATGCAAGGTACTCTCTACTGTTATAGAATATTTGAAAAGCAGCATAATATTAAAATGTTTGGTGTTGTGATTTTTTAAAAGATTTTGACAGTTCTTATTTTTTGTACACGAAAAATATTGCCCCACGTTTTGACAATTTAGTTGTTTTTTTTTATGTGCAGTGCTTTAATTTAGAATAAAAAAAATAGTGGATTCAATCTAACTGAAGATAATTATGTCCCTTTAAATGTTTAGAAACTCTTCAGCGGTGAGTGTTGTAGGCGTCCTGAAGCAGCTTTGTTCTAATAATGGTGTTGGCTAATAATTCTATCACCGTAAGTCATCAACAGCGACCAGGAGTTAGTTTACGGTATGATGAAGACTGCTGTAGCTAACTGAACTAACCTAACTTAATGTAATATCAGGGGACGATGTTGAGCTGACTAATTTCAACAGAAACAACAATTCACAAAATTCATCTGTGATTAAAAATAATGCTGTCGTTGTTGAGATGAATGGCACAAGCCTGAATTTGTGGACTGATGCTAGATACGCACAGTCTTCTGACAGGGCCACGGAAGGAGCCCCAGCTGTTGCTCAACTTACTTTTATCTAGCAGTCCCGAAGCCAACTCTGGTATCAGAGTGATGCAACTCACAAGCCCTGCATTCTAAAGTCGATATACACTGAGCACTGCCACCCCACCCTCTCCACGTGCCCTGTTTTCTCTCTTTTATTTCTTACTATTTGTTATTCCTTACAGAATATCACATTGCTCATCTTTTCTGTGAACCTCATCTCTGCTATGGATTCTGTATCAGGTTTTCTTCTGTTATTCTTATTTTCATATCATTGTTCTTATTGCAAAGTCATCAGAATTAGTATACCAGGCATATATTCTTTCATTTGTTTCTTTTTGATGTATCTGGTCTAATATCTGGGGTGACGGGTAGGTCTTTCCAGGTGTAGAGGAGTTATGGTGGGGAGGGTCAGAGATACAGCAGTTAGCAACAGAGATATTCTTCAGATGGGTGTTGGGTATTTGGTGTCAAACAGAAGTATACTTGGAAAAAAAAGAAAAGAGGATGGCACTCAGGAAATTTTTCTGGCAAAAATGAGAGACGAGCATTCTTCTGTGTCCTGTGTGTTTCTTGCTCTTCTGTCCCATCCTTAGGCAATGGACTAACTCTTAGATCATCACTCCATGTAGGTCTGTCTCTGTTTCTACTCTCATTACTGTTTACCCTCCAGTCTTTCGCTGCTATCTGTTAATTTTCTGATCTCTGTCTGTCTCTGTCTCTGTCTGTCTCTTACTCTCTCTCTCTCTCTCTCTCTCTCTCTCTCTCTCTCTCTCTCTCTCTCTTTTACACAGGGTTTGACAAGGTTAGGTTAAGGATCCCTAGCTTTATTGACAAGCTATTTACAGGTTAAGGATTCCTAACTTTATTGACAAGCTAAGAGCTGTTACCTACATCAGCTCATTTGAAAGCATTTTTATTGTTATGAAACATACAAGTAGGGAACAGGATGAAGTTGGAGCCATCTGTTTGCCAGCATTTTCATCTGTTCAACTGACTTTATCTCGTTGACATCATAATGCTGTACGAATGTGTTCCAGACTCGAGTCATCCTGGGAATAAATGATAATCGATGAAGTGATGTTCTGGAGAAGGGTACAGCCAGAGTGAAGTTGCTGCTTTCTGCCCGTCTTTTGGTATAGAAACTTGCTTCACGCTGTTCTCGAAGTGGATTCAAGTGTGGGACTTTTACAATATTGGCCTTGTACATAACAGTAAGGCCACCCACATCCCTCCTGTGTTGAAGGCTCTGCTGAAATGACAGATCTATCCAGGATTGGTCCAGGCGAGAGATGAGATGTCTTGCTCTGTTCTCTACTCTGTCAAGCAGTCGCAGATGAGAAGGGGGGCAGGCAAATCAAGAAAGTGGAGCATACTCAGGGTGTGAGCGTACTTGTGCTGTCAAGCAGATACGAGATACGGCGAAGTGCTGTAAGCTTCCTGGCTGCCTTTTTTGCAAGATTTACAACGTGGCTCTTCATGGTCAGTTTGGAGTCAAATTTCACCCCAAGGATATCAACTTCTTTCCCAGTTGCAGCACCCTGACATTCATCCTTACTACTGCACCGACATTACCATCTTGGTATAGAGATCATCATCATTTGTGTTTTCTCAGGTGCAAATGTTACTTGCCATCTATTTCCCCAAGCTGATATAGCTCTGCGCTGGTGATCAATGTAGCTTAGAGCAGCTGGCATTTCTTCTCTTCGATAAGTGAATATCAGTGTAGTCATCTGCATATGCATGGGATTCTGGGATGAGATGAAGGAGGTCATTGAAGTAGACATTCCATAACAATGGTCCCAGAACACTTCCTCGTGGAACACTTGCCCCGATAGGATGTCTTGCTGATTCTGTTCCATTGAGAGCTACCCTTAGAGATCTACCATGAAGGTAATCACTGAGGAGACAGCGTAGATCCTGCAGTTCCCAGAGCTTGCAGTTTTGCTAAGAGGCCCTGGTGCCACGCTCAGTCGAAAGCACCAATAATGTCCAGGGCTACCACACCGCTGACTTTGGATTCATCCAGTGACTGGTGCCACTTAGTAGAGAGGTTTAACAACAAAGTAGTGAGTGGTAGTCAAAAAACTTTGGCATTTGTCTTGAGATTATTGTCTCAAGGAGCTTGCCGGTGATTGACAGGAGTGACACTGGTCTGTAGTTGCTGATTTCTGCTCTGCTCTTCTTTTTGCGAACAGGGACTACATTTGCCTCTTTCCACAGAGAAGGCCATTTACACTGTACTAAGTAGTGCTGAAAGATGCGAGTTAGAGGTGCTGCTAGCTGGTCTGCACATCTCAGCAATCTTGGGCTCAACTTGTCTGGGCTCACAGCCTGAACTTGGTTAAGAGATTTAAGAAGGAAGTGCACCTCTTCGTGCCTTATTGTCACCACTGACAGTTTTGACACAGTTCTTGCAACTAGCCAAGGAGGGTCCCTTGCTGGGTCAGGAACTTGCATTTTGGTAGCAAAGTGTTCGGCAAAGAGATCCGCCTTCTCTTGACTACTAGTAGAGGTGGTCCCAACCTGCCGATTTACAGGTGGAATGAGTTCATCAGGCAGATAACCTTGTCTGTCCTTGACCAGGGTCCACCAGGTTTTGGAGCCTACCTTACCTGTTGCTAGCTTTCTTTCTGTGTCCACCTCCCATTTAGCAATGGCCCACTTTTGAACGACACCCATGTGCTTACAGGCTTGTCTGTGCAAGTTCCTGTTATAGGTGGTACGATGTCTCTTATACCTTCGCCATGCCTTGTACTTAGCAGTAGCAGCCTCTCTACAACGAAAGTCAAACCAAGGCTGATCTGTAGGCTTGGTCACATATTGCCGGCGAGGAATGTGTTCTTGTTGTAGATTTAGGATGTGTCCAGTGAAGGCTTTCACTTGGTTGTCAACATCCCCTTGGAGAAGAGCATTCCAATTGGTGGTGGCGAGCTCAGAGCAAAGGGCTGGCCAATTACCTCTTTCCCATATCCAGGTTGTGCGTGTGGACTCCTCACCTCGTTCTGTTGGGATCTTAAGTGTCGTAAAAACAGCCTTGTGGTCAGATGATCCAACGTAGCCGAAGGGTTGACAATTGACTATACCTTCTGCTAGATCACTCACTACTGGGTCAAGGGAGGAGCCAGAGATGTGAGTAGGGAAATCAACAAAGTTTCTCATGTCAAATACTACAAGAAGGTCATCAAAGTCCCTCTGTATAAGGTGTTGGTTGATGTCACCAACAATTATGACATGTTGACAGTTGTGTTGTAGCAGAAGGAAGTCCACATTTTCCATTAGAAAGTTGATGGGGTCTGCATGTTGCCAATGAGATCTGTACATTGCACATGCTAGTACAGAGGTACTAGTGTTTATGTATATCTTGAAAAACATCATTTCCAGATGAGTAGGGATGGCAACGTCAATGGCTGGGCATGTACTCTTTTAGAGAAGCACACAGCTCTCTCTCTCTTTCCCTCTCTCTCTCCCTCTCTTTTTTTTTTTTTTTTTTACACAGGGTTTGACAAGATTAAGGTCTGGGCCCACAGCCTTTTCATGGTCAAGCGATTTAAGAAGGAAATGCACCTCCTCCTGCCTTATTCTCTCTCTCTCTCTCTCTCTCTCTCTCTCTCTCTCTCTCTCTCTCTCTCTCTCTCTCTCTCTCTCTCTCTCTCTCTCTCTACCTAAAACATATCTCAAAACTATGTTCAGTTTTTTCACTTTACCCTTCCCAAATCTTCCTTTCCCTATGCATATACTGTCACATTTGTCCCATATCTCGCTCCTCCTTCTGTCAGTATTTCTTTCTCCTCTACTTCTTCGTCCAGTTCATTCCATTTCCTGATGACATGGGTGCTGAAGAAATGCTTATCACTTCTGTATGACTCATCTGTGTCTTTAACTTCCAGCATATTATATCAGTCCACCCATTAGTGATGATTCTAAGCATTGTTGCGAGGACTGGATTCCCTGACGTCTACAATAATGTCAAACTAATCAGGGAATCTAGCCTTTGCAACAGACGATATTAAAGGTCATCACTAATCGCTACTATCAACATCATACCTCAAAACACAGTGAGTTTCACATCCAAAATACTTGCACAACACATTTACCTAAGCAAGACACGTACCTAGCCGTACCTGACACCTGACCTACACTTCTGTTTAAATTCACTATTTTTTTTATTCTCTGTATTGAACTAAAGATTTCCCTGGTGGGCTAGAATTAACCTCCATAAATATCTTAATACTCGCCTAAGTATCTTTCACATGCCCTGTGTCAATTGACTTATTGAGGATTTTGGCGAATGGCTTGCACAGTGCTCATTCTCCCTCTCATAGAACCCACGGAAATGCATTATTTGATCGCTATTGCTTATGAGATATCGTACTTGCACAGCAAGTACGATACCGTAAGCAGTAGCGTAAGTATTCGTAAATACTCGTTGATGTGTTCTTTCTATTTGTCTCTCTAGTAATCTCCTATTTCAACTGCTCACAGACTTTCTGATCATTGCTAGTAAGCTCACTTCCTTCGTCAGTCTTATTACCAAGTCTTTACCGTTATCATCCTTCTTATTTGTTTACATTACTTGGGCTCAGAATTGGCTTTCGATGCCGTGTCGTCCTCGAATTGTCACTACACCTCACTTCTTACATGTGCAGATTTGTTTCTGGCTCTGTTGCACGCTTCTCTGTGTTCCACTGATCTTTGCCTTCTATATTTTCAAGCAAATCAAATGAGGCATTCTCGAGTTACTGCCTTTAAAATAATAAAACGCAAATTGACACATAGTTGAGTCCAATAAAAGTCCTAACTTTTCTCTTAGTAAAATACCGTTATCTCTCGATAACTAATATCACATTTCGATCTATAAATTTTACAAAAAAAAAAAAGGCACCTGCAAGACCCGGTATCAATCTGAATCTTCCTCTTAATATCGTACAAAGAATGTCGACTACCACTGTGGGTATTCCCTTTATGAAACGCCTAATTTTTAATTTCTAAGAGCAGCCAATCCCGCACGTTTTACTTATAATCTTCTGGCCTATAAACAACGTCATGAGCAGTTCTAACGTATTAGTGGTGTTAATTATATATTAATGTGATCCTTTATATTATTCAATATAGTGTCGGGAACTAAGTTTATCTTCGTCTACACACACTTATCGTGGAAGGCAGAGTGCCTACAAGATGGATAATGCAAAGAGAGCAGAGCAAGCATTTACACTGAATTAAGTTTCTGTTGATTATTCAATCATTTTACATTGTCTTTCCTCTCCTATTGTTGCTGGCACAATCCTTCCACATTCACAGGTATCCTCACTCATTCCTGGTGGCAATATTACACATCAAGAACGTCCCCCTCTGGTTGGAGGGGGACCAGCTCTTCCACTCTATCCTTCAGTGGATCAACACTTCCCTGGATCCTGCGATGAGAGCCCCTTTCCTGGACTCCCATGTTGGAGAGTCCTATCCTTACGCAGGGCACGAGCCTTTTAATCATATATTTCCTCGTCTAAATTCATTTTCACGTTTTCTCGGATTTTGATCCATGAATTCTTAATTCGTGTATTTCTTGAGAGAGAATTTGTTCCAACTTCGTCCTCGCTTGCTGGGAACTCGTTCCCCCTGAGCGAGATCATCCTAAATGCCACTACCCGGAACACGACACTGTAAATCTGACTCGCTGCTCGTTCTCGCTCGCTAAGGACTCGCTCGACAGTTCACGAACGAGATCATCGTAATTGCCACTACCTGGAACAGGACACCACAAATCTGACTCGCTGCTCCTTCTCCCTGGTTGGGGGATCGCTTCGGCAGCGTCTGGACACGACTGAGTGGGCCTTAAGGTATTGCGGTTTATGGCATATATATATATATATATATATATATATATATATATATATATATATATATATATATATATATATATATATATATATATATATATATGTGGTGCCTAATAGATAAAACTGGTCAATTAGCAAGAACTCATTTAAAATTATAGGTAGTAGGTTGGTAGACAGCAACCACCCAGGGAAGTACTACCGTCCTGCCAGATGACTGTGAAACAGAAACCTGTAACTGTTTTGCATGATGGTAGGATTGCTGGTTTCTTTTTCTGTCTCATAAACACGCTAGATAACAGGGATATCTTGCTACTCCTACTTACACTTTGGTCACACTTCACAGACACGCACATGCATATATATATACATACATCTAGGTTTTTCTCCTTTTTCTAAATAGCTCTTGTTCCTCTTTATTTCTTCTATTGTCCATGGGGAAGTGGAAAAGAATCTTTCCTCCGTAAGCCATGCGTGTCGTATGAGGCGACTAAAATGCCGGGAGCAATGGGCTAGTAACCCCTTCTCCTGTAGACATTTACTAAAAAAGAGAAGAAGAAAAACTTTATAAAACTGGGATGCTTAAATGTGCGTGGATGTAGTGCGGATGACAAGAAACAGATGATTGCTGATGTTATGAATGAAAAGAAGTTGGATGTCCTGGCCCTAAGCGAAACAAAGCTGAAGGGGGTAGGGGAGTTTCGGTGGGGGGAAATAAATGGGATTAAATCTGGAGTATCTGAGAGAGTTAGAGCAAAGGAAGGGGTAGCAGTAATGTTGAATGATCAGTTATGGAAGGAGAAAAGAGAATATGAATGTGTAAATTCAAGAATTATGTGGATTAAAGTAAAGGTTGGATGCGAGAAGTGGGTCATAATAAGCGTGTATGCACCTGGAGAAGATAGGAATGCAGAGGAGAGAGAGAGATTTTGGGAGATGTTAAGTGAATGTATAGGAGCCTTTGAACCAAGTGAGAGAGTAATTGTGGTAGGGGACCTGAATGCTAAAGTAGGAGAAACTTTTAGAGAGGGTGTGGTAGGTAAGTTTGGGGTGCCAGGTGTAAATGATAATGGGAGCCCTTTGATTGAACTTTGTATAGAAAGGGGTTTAGTTATAGGTAATACATATTTTAAGAAAAAGAGGATAAATAAGTATACAAGATATGATGTAGGGCGAAATGACAGTAGTTTGTTGGATTATGTATTGGTAGATAAAAGACTGTTGAGTAGACTTCAGGATGTACATGTTTATAGAGGGGCCACAGATATATCAGATCACTTTCTAGTTGTAGCTACACTGAGAGTAAAAGGTAGATGGGATACAAGGAGAATAGAAGCATCAGGGAAGAGAGAGGTGAAGGTTTATAAACTAAAAGAGGAGGCAGTTAGGGTAAGATATAAACAGCTATTGGAGGATAGATGGGCTAATGAGAGCATAGGCAATGGGGTCGAAGAGGTATGGGGTAGGTTTAAAAATGTAGTGTTAGAGTGTTCAGCAGAAGTTTGTGGTTACAGGAAAGTGGGTGCGGGAGGGAAGAGGAGCGATTGGTGGAATGATGATGTGAAGAGAGTAGTAAGGGAGAAAAAGTTAGCATATGAGAAGTTTTTACAAAGTAGAAGTGATGCAAGGAGGGAAGAGTATATGGAGAAAAAGAGAGAGGTTAAGAGAGTGGTGAAGCAATGTAAAAAGAGAGCAAATGAGAGAGTGGGTGAGATGTTATCAACAAATTTTGTTGAAAATAAGAAAAAGTTTTGGAGTGAGATTAACAAGTTAAGAAAGCCTAGAGAACAAATGGATTTGTCAGTTAAAAATAGGAGAGGAGAGTTATTAAATGGAGAGTTAGAGGTATTGGGAAGATGGAGGGAATATTTTGAGGAATTGTTAAATGTTGATGAAGATAGGGAAGCTGTGATTTCGTGTATAGGGCAAGGAGGAACAACATCTTGTAGGAGTGAGGAAGAGCCAGTTGTGAGTGTGGGGGAAGTTCGTGAGGCAGTAGGTAAAATGAAAGGGGGTAAGGCAGCCGGGATTGATGGGATAAAGATAGAAATGTTAAAAGCAGGTGGGGATATAGTTTTGGAGTGGTTGGTGCAATTATTTAATAAATGTATGGAAGAGGGTAAGGTACCTAGGGATTGGCAGAGAGCATGCATAGTTCCTTTGTATAAAGGCAAAGGGGATAAAAGAGAGTGCAAAAATTATAGGGGGATAAGTCTGTTGAGTATACCTGGCAAAGTGTATGGTAGAGTTATTATTGAAAGAATTAAGAGTAAGACGGAGAATAGGATAGCAGATGAACAAGGAGGCTTTAGGAAAGGTAGGGGGTGTGTGGACCAGGTGTTTACAGTGAAACATATAAGTGAACAGTATTTAGATAAGGCTAAAGAGGTCTTTGTGGCATTTATGGATTTGGAAAAGGCGTATGACAGGGTGGATAGGGGGGCAATGTGGCAGATGTTGCAGGTGTATGGTGTAGGAGGTAGGTTACTGAAAGCAGTGAAGAGTTTTTACGAGGATAGTGAGGCTCAAGTTAGAGTATGTAGGAAAGAGGGAAATTATTTCCCAGTAAAAGTAGGCCTTAGACAAGGATGTGTGATGTCACCGTGGTTGTTTAATATATTTATAGATGGGGTTGTAAGAGAAGTAAATGCGAGGGTCTTGGCAAGAGGCGTGGAGTTAAAAGATAAAGAATCACACATAAAGTGGGAGTTGTCACAGTTGCTCTTTGCTGATGACACTGTGCTCTTGGGAGATTCTGAAGAGAAGTTGCAGAGATTGGTGGATGAATTTGGTAGGGTGTGCAAAAGAAGAAAATTGAAAGTGAATACAGGAAAGAGTAAGGTTATGAGGATAACAAAAAGATTAGGTGATGAAAGATTGGATATCAGATTGGAGGGAGAGAGTATGGAGGAGGTGAATGTATTCAGATATTTGGGAGTGGACGTGTCAGCGGATGGGTCTATGAAAGATGAGGTGAATCATAGAATTGATGAGGGGAAAAGGGTGAGTGGTGCACTTAGGAGTCTGTGGAGACAAAGAACTTTGTCCTTGGAGGCAAAGAGGGGAATGTATGAGAGTATAGTTTTACCAACGCTCTTATATGGGTGTGAAGCATGGGTGATGAATGTTGCAGCGAGGAGAAGGCTGGAGGCAGTGGAGATGTCATGTCTGAGAGCAATGTGTGGTGTGAATATAATGCAGAGAATTCGTAGTTTGGAAGTTAGGAGGAGGTGCGGGATTACCAAAACTGTTGTCCAGAGGGCTGAGGAAGGGTTGTTGAGGTGGTTCGGACATGTGGAGAGAATGGAGCGAAACAGAATAACTTCAAGAGTGTATCAGTCTGTAGTGGAAGGAAGGCGGGGTAGGGGTCGGCCTAGGAAAGGTTGGAGGGAGGGGGTAAAGGAGGTTTTGTGTGCGAGGGGCTTGGACTTCCAGCAGGCATGCGTGAGCGTGTTTGATAGGAGTGAATGGAGACAAATGGTTTTTAATACTTGACGTGCTGTTGGAGTGTGAGCAAAGTAACATTTATGAAGGGGTTCAGGGAAACCGGCAGGCCGGACTTGAGTCCTGGAGATGGGAAGTACAGTGCCTGCACTCTGAAGGAGGGGTGTTAATGTTGCAGTTTAAAAACTGTAGTGTAAAGCACCCTTCTGGCAAGACAGTGATGGAGTGAATGATGGTGAAAGTTTTTCTTTTTCGGGCCACCCTGCCTTGGTGGGAATCGGCCAGTGTGATAATAAAAAAATAATATATATATTGAGAGATAGCTTCCTTTATCATCTTTGTTGTCATCAGCAGAATCATCTTCTAGAAAGGAAGTACTTCGGGAAACGACAATGTTTTGTGCTAGTCCACGAAAGTGACTCCTTACATTTGAACGTCTGAAGCGCCTCTCGTGGAGCTGCATCATCCATCGCAAGTGAATCATGATGTTAGCTTCAGAAGTGACTCCAGAGCTGCTGCCTCAAGAGTTGGGATAAGAGGCAAACAATTACGGTGACTTTTCCATCCGCCAAAGCTTGGCTTGTTCCCCACAGATGAATATGAGAGTAAATTCGTGGGAGGTGGATGCCTACAGCTGTTGTTACTGGCGAAAGTCTTGCTGCTTTAGTTTTTCTATTTTTGTGACCAATTGTTTTACTGGTGCTCTTCAAGCAAAACAGATTTAAAAAGGCTGCAGTCTTAAGTGTTCCATACCCTGAAATAAAGGAAATGTCTCCTGCTCTAGCAGTTTCATCAACAGAGACGTTTTTGGCATTTTGCAAATAATGTCAAGAATTTTGTTTTTGCCCATTTGAAACATAGACGATGTGGCACAACCACTTGTAGTGTGTAAAAGAAAACGAATGTGGTCTTTAAGCTCTTTATGACTAGCCTGGAGTTCTATGGAGGATCGCAACAAATTCTTAGTCTTAACCTTACCTGGCTTAAAGAGACGTATGTTCCTGTTTGGTAAAGTTAATGCAATGAGCAACAGTAGGAGAATTACATCTTAGCAGAACCCTGTAATGGCTTGACAGTGTTAATGATGATTATGTCAGCATCCTTAAAATTTTACTTACGATTTGTCATAAGAAAGAGGTTGAGCGAGTTTTGCCATAAATACATTCCAACCAGGAAGATTCAGGACAAACAGCCATTTCCCACATTTCCACAAAAATGTCATTTGTATCCAACATCGCTGTTTTCTCTGACAATAGTCGCACAGTGTCAAGATCTTTGACAAGAATTTTTATTTAATCCTGAGTCACTTCTCTTTTGGAAATCCTCTACTAGAAATTGGTTACCAGAAGCAAGAGCGTCCACAGAAGTCATAGTCATAGGTCTCGGTATCGCGTCAATGTTTAACATCAATATTTCCGGGTTCGTACACTGTATGCCTCCCATGCAACGGAACGTGTTGCAGCCATCGAGAGGTCACACGTCTAAATCGGTATCAAGAACAAGAAGCCATGGAAAAAACTAATAACAACGTAAGAATGGAGGAACACTGGAGAAGGCCTACTGGCCCATGCCAAGGAAGTCCTTATCAAAACCACCCCTTCCGAAAGCTACCCAAACATTTACTCCCGTTGTGCAAGACAGGTATACAATACCGACAAGATGAAAGTTAAGACACTTGTGCAACATCTGATTATCTTTATTGTAAACGTTTCGCCATCCAGTGGCTTTATCAATACAAATTCTTGGACATAATTAGAAAACAGAAGATGAGGTAATCAGTCCCTCAGCCTTGGAGGTGGTGTTTACAACACCGTATAAGAATATAAGAATGGAGGAGCACTGCAGAAGGCCTACTGACCCATACAAGACAGGTCCTTATCGAAACCACCCCTACCCAAAGCTACCTAAGAATATACTCCCGTACCCAATGACACCAATCAAACCCAGCCCCTCCCACTCATATATTTATCCAATCTCTTTTTAAAGCTATCCAAGGTCCTATCCTCGATTACCCTTGTTCTACTCATCCACAACTCTGTTCGAAAACCAGTACTTACCTATGTCCTTTCTAAATCTAAATTTATCCAACTTAAATCCATTATGTATTTCTGGTTCTTACCTGGTTCGACACCCTCAGTACTTTATTAATATCACTTTTGTTTATACCCATCATCCACTCATACACTTCAATGATATCTCCCCTCATTCTACGTCTCTCCAGAGAGTGGAGATTCAAGGCTCTAAGTCTATCTTCATACGGGAGATTCTTTACACAGTAAATTATTTTAGTCATTCTTCTCAGCATGTTCTCCAATGAGTCTATATCCATCCTGTAGTAAAGAGACCAAAACTGAGCAGCATAATCTAGATGAGGCCTCACTAGTGATGTATAGAGCTGTAAAATAACTTTTGGACTTCTGTTACTTATACTTCTTGAAATAAATCCTAATAATCTGTTAGCGTTATTGCACACACTTAGGCACTGCCATCTTGGCTTTAGATTTCTGCTTACCATGACTCCTAAGTCTTTTTTACATTCTGTATGATCAAGCTCTACTTCACCTAGTTTATAACTTCGAGGGTTATTTTCATTTCCAAGGACTAGTACTTCACACTTGTCCACATTGAACTTCATCTACCATTTTTCAGTCCAAGACATTAATTTGTCCAAATCCTCCTGGAGTTCATTAGTATCCTCTTCAGTATGAATCATACAGCCTATTTTTGTATCATCAGCAATTTTCCTCATGTCACTTGTAATTCCTTCGCCAAAGTCATTAATGCAAATTAAATCCAAATAAACAATATCATATTCTTTATCACTGTCTACTGCCTCAAATGTTCTATTGAAGAACGTCAGTAAATTTGTCAGGCAGGAACGACCTCTCGTGAACCCATGCTGAGATTCATTAATCAAATTATGCTCATCAAGGTGACTTCTGATAATGTCAGCTATAATTGATTCTAATAACTTGCCTCTCCTGTTAACCCATTTGGGATCGTTATTATTAGACCTAATTTCTCTCTGGGGAATGTATATACTCTGGACACTGTTTAAAAAGACACTGTGTACATTATTAAGAAAACAATCATAAAAGCAGATAAGTCCCTTCATATTCATAAGTATGATTATCGTCAATAAAATCATTCTACAACTTCTACAACTAGCCCATCAATTTGGGAAGGACCTACTTCCACTGGGGAATCCCGCCTACCAGTGACTATGCCCTCGTCTGCTACACGTCTCTCTTCACTGACTTCTATATAAGCGCCAGTCTCCTTACCTGTGCTTCAGAATCTCTACAACCACGGTGTTGTAAACACCACCTCCAAGGCTGAGGGACTGATTACCTCATCTTTTGTATATATTTCTTCTGTTTTCTAATTATGTCCAAGAATTTGTATTGATAAAGCCACTGAATGGCGAAACGTTTACAATAAAGATAATCAGATGTTGCACAAGTGTCTTAACCTTCATTTACTCCCGTTCCCACGACACCAATCAAATCCAGCCCCTCCCACTCATATATTTGTCCAATTTCTTTTTAAAGCCACTTAGAGTCCTAGCCTCGATTACCCTACTCGGAAGAATGTTCCACGCATCGACAACTCTGTTTGAAAACCAGTACTCACCTATGTCCTTTCGAAATCTAAATTTATCTAACTTAAATCCGTTGTTTCTGGTTCCTACCTGATTCGATATCCTATCATCCACTTATACACTTCAGTGATATCTCCTCTCATTCTACGTCTCTCAAGAGAGTGAAGATTCAAGGATCTAAATCTATCTTCATACGGGAGATTCCTTATACAGTGAATCATTTTAGTCATTCTTCTCTGTATATTCTCCAGTGAATTTATATCCATGACTCACGAAATCGTAATGATACGATTGCAAGCAAACCATACCACGGGTGAGGTTAGAGCCCGTGATCAGAGAGTCATAAAACTCCAGACCGAGGCGTTAGCCACTGGGCCAGCTGGCTTCAATAAGATTCATTATTGTAGCTTGCTGACCCAGTGGCTGACGCGTCGGTCTGGAGTTTTATGACTCTCTGATCGAGGGTTCTAACCCCACCCGTGGTATGGTTAATTTACATTCATCCTGTTGTAAGAAGACCAAAACTGAGCGGCATAATCCAATTGAAGCTTTATTAGTGATGCATAGAGCTGTAAAATATTTTTTGGACTCCTGTTATTTGCGCTTCTTGAAATAAATATAAGTAATCTGTTACCCTTATCGCGAACACTTAAGCACTGTTGATATGAACGTGAGATAGGAAACATCTGGTCTGACGGCAGAAATTGATTTGTGAACTATGGAATCGCATTTTTTTTCAGAATTGTCCTATATCCCTAGTCTTTTTTGGTCTTTTATGGCCGTCTTTCCAAAATGTTGGAAGGAATGAAGGATGACAGTTCTTACATGATTCAGGTGTGCTGGTGGTGGATGATCTTCCGTGGCATTCAGGTGTGTTGGTGGTGGATGATCTTCCGTGGCATTCAGGTGTGTTGGTGGTGGATGATCTTCCGTGGCATTCAGGTGTGTTGGTTGTGGATGATCTTCCGTGGCATTCAGGTGTGTTGGTGGTGGGTGATCTTCCGTGGCATTCAGGTGTGTTGGTGGTGGATGATCTTCCGTGGCATTCAGGTGTGTTGGTGGTGGATGATCTTCCGTGGCATTCAGGTGTGTTGGTGGTGGATGATCTTCCGTGGCATTCAGGTGTGTTGGTGGTGGATGATCTTCCGTGGCATTCAGGTGTGTTGGTGGTGGATGATCTTCCGTGACATTCAGGTGTGTTGGTGGTGGGTGATCTTCCGTGGCATTCAGGTGTGCTGGTGGTGGATGATCTTCCGTGGCATTCAGGTGTGTTGGTGGCGGGTGATCTTCCGTGACATTCAGGTGTGTTGGTGGTGGATGATCTTCCGTGGCATTCAGGTGTGTGATCTTCCATGGCATTCTGGTGTGCTGGTGGTGGATGATCTTCCATGGCATTCAGGTGTGTTGGTGTGGGTGATCTTCCGTGACATTCAGGTGTGTTGGTGGTGGGTGATCTTCCGTGACATTCAGGTGTGCTGGTGGTGGGTGATCTTCCGTGGCATTCAGGTGTGTTGGTGGTGGGTGATCTTCCGTGGCATTCAGGTGTGTTGGTGGTGGGTGATCTTCCGTGGCATTCAGGTGTGCTGGTGGTGGGTGATCTTCCGTGGCATTCAGGTGTGCTGGTGGTGGGTGATCTTCCGTGGCATTCAGGTCTGTTGGTGGTGGGTGATCTTCCGTGGCATTCAGGTGTGCTGGTGGTGGGTGATCTTTCGTGGCATTCAGGTGTGCTGGTGGTTGGTGATCTTCCGTGGCATTCAGGTGTGCTGGTGGTGGGTGATCTTTCGTGGCATTCAGGTGTGCTGGTGGTGGGTGATCTTCCGTGGCATTCAGGTGTGTTGGTGGTGGGTGATCTTCCGTGGCATTCAGGTGTGATGGTGGTGGGTGATCTTCCGTGGCATTCAGGTGTGCTGGTGGTGGGTGATCTTTCGTGGCATTCAGGTGTGCTGGTGGTTGGTGATCTTCCGTGGCATTCAGGTGTGCTGGTGGTGGGTGATCTTCCGTGGCATTCAGGTGTGATGGTGGTGGGTGATCTTCCGTGGCATTCAGGTATGTTGGTGGTGGGTGATCTTCCGTGGCATTCAGGTGTGCTGGTGGTGGGTGATCTTTCGTGGCATTCAGGTGTGCTGGTGGTTGGTGATCTTCCGTGGCATTCAGGTGTGCTGGTGGTGGGTGATCTTTCGTGGCATTCAGGTGTGCTGGTGGTGGGTGATCTTCCGTGGCATTCAGGTGTGTTGGTGGTGGGTGATCTTCCGTGGCATTCAGGTGTGATGGTGGTGGGTGATCTTCCGTGGCATTCAGGTGTGCTGGTGGTGGATGATCTTCCGTGGCATTCAGGTGTGCTGGGGGTTGGTGATCTTCCGTGGCATTCAGGTGTGCTGGTGGTGGATGATCTTCCGTGGCATTCAGGTGTGCTGGTGGTTGGTGATCTTCCGTGTCATTCAGGTGTGCTGGTGGTGGGTGATTTTCCGTGGCATTCAGGTGTGATGGTGGCTGGTGATCTTCCGTGGCATTCAGGTGTGCTGGTGGTGGGTGATCTTCGGTGGCATTCAGGTGTGCTGGTGGTGGGTGATATTCCGTGCCATTCAGGTGTGCTGATGGTGGGTGATCTTCCGTGGCATTCAGGTGTGCTGGTGGTTGGTGATCTTCCGTGGCATTCAGGTGTGCTGGTGGTTGGTGATCTTCCGTGGCATTCAGGTGTGCTGGTGGTGGGTGATCTTCCGTGGCATTCAGGTGTGCTGGTGGTTGGTGATCTTCCGTGGCATTCAGGTGTGCTGGTGGTTGGTGATCTTCCGTGGCATTCAGGTGTGCTGGTGGTTGGTGATCTTCCGTGGCATTCAGGTGTGCTGGTGGTTGGTGATCTTCCGTGGCATTCAGGTGTGCTGGTGGTTGGTGATCTTCCGTGGCATTCAGGTGTGCTGGTGGTGGGTGATCTTCCGTGGCATTCAGGTGTGCTGGTGGTGGGTGATATTCCGTGCCATTCAGGTGTGCTGGTGGTGGGTGATCTTTAGTGTCATACACCAGTCATATTACAGTATATCTTCCCTTATAATAGCGGCTGCTTTTCCCAACTATTCTCAGACGTTCTTCAAGGGCGTCGTATTCCTTTGAAGCATTGTGACTGAATTGTGTCTCTGATGCAACAGTAATACCCTGTAGTAGGTTTACGTGCAACGTCAGAAGAGATTATATTGTAACCACATTTACATACATAAAAAAAATCTTTGATGTTGCTTCTGATACTCCATAATCTTCCTTGAACTGCATTAAGTCGTTTTAAGAAAAATGACAGTCATAACAATCTTCTTGTATTCGTTTGCCGTCACGTTCTTCACTGAATAATAACACAGTTTTCCTGATATAAGTTCTCTGGCTACTGCGCAAGACAACCCACAGACTTGACTTTATACTTTTTTCCCGAAGTATTGTCCAGTTCATTCACTTTTTATTGTCTTTCAAATGTAAACCCTAAACAACTTCATATTTTATCTCCTGTTATGGAAATAAATGGTACAAAATACCGACACAATGGAAATGTAAACACATAAGCTGTATACTGTGATCATTTATTGACAACGTTTCGCCTACGAAACGTTGTCAATAAAGGATCACTTTATACTGCTTATCTGTTATATTTCCACTCCCTATTATGTACAGTCTTCTTTTCTTAGCCTTTATTACATTTTTTCAGAATAAAAAAGGCAGCATTTCTCGAAAGCAAATAACGGACGCACTGATCTTATTTTTTTCTTTTACTTGCAGTCTTTTTTGTATTGGTTTTAATTGTATCTTTCCTTGGGTATTCATTCATACAGTCTTCCTGTATTCTTACAGTTTGAATATCTTTTCACAGAATCCTTTTCCCATCTTCCAGCATGTAGGAATAACATACTTGACACACACTACACACGATGTAGAACCTCGTTCACCACACAAAGAGAACACGGTTCTTCTATTTTCTGTGATAATTCACTTTATCTATAATTGTCTATCATTGTTCACTGTTTAAGAACATCAGTTTTACGTTATAACAAAAAAAAATGAAATTCTGTATTTTGCCGCCTGAGCCTTAAACAGTGCTGAAAATATAGCATGGAAGTGGGGAAATTATTGTTAGTAAGTAAGTAAGTAAGTAAGTAAGTAACAAACAAAATATATAATTTTTCAGAACGTCTTAGATGTGCTAAAAAAAATGAAATGTGCTGTCATGTGCAAAATTTTGAGCTCTTTTATTATGTTATGATGGGGCTTCTCTCTCAAGTCAAAAGATAGAGTAAAAAGCATGAAAGTACAACAGCAGCCACCGATGGTCCGGATTTGCCTGAGTCTGGATCATTGGTTATATATGTTGTTCACGAATGCATTACTTCTACTAAATACTTTTTCATTACAAATCTATTCAAAAGTTGGGCTGATAAAACACTAATTTCCCTGGACCCTAAGAGGAAAATGGGGAGATAAAATAAAAAAACAGTGTAAGTATATATATATATATATATATATATATATATATATATATATATATATATATATATATATATATATATATATATATATATATATATATATATATATATATATATATATATATATATGGCACACTAGCAGGTACAAAGGAGTCCCTCCTAGTTTATCTTACACAAGTAATGACACGGGAACAGGAATTGTGTCTCATCTTGAATCCATCCAAATGTGAAATCATCTCAGTCAGTCAACAAGTGATAAATATAGTGAGATCAAAACTACCAGGAACAGCAGTCATTGCCCCCACAAATAGTGTCTTGCTAGGAGCACCTCTGGGAAGCAATGCCATTGACACAGTTCTCAGGAAGAAATTGGAAGAGTTAACGAGAATGGAACAACGAATAGGCAATCTGGACACCCACGATGCCTTGTACCTTCTCACAGAGTGCTTGAGTCTGCCCAGGTTGACATATTTCCCAAGATGTGCACCTTCATATGATAACCCTATACTGCACGAATATGACAGTATCCTGAGGCAGATTTTCACGAAAGTACTTAACCTTACTCTAGAAGCCGGGCAGTGGAACCAAGCTACATTTCCAGTCAGACTAGGAGGCATTGGTGTCCGCAAGTCATCACAGATTGCGCTACCTGCTTTTCTGTCCCCGTGTATTTCATCCAGAGGGCTTGTAGCAGCGATTCTCCTTGAACATCTTAGGGACAAGATTGGAGTCCAGGACCAAAAATTCATTGACGGAGCCATGATCTGGGATAATCTAACTGGCTCTGAAACCAGACCTGCTCCCCCCAACACCTACAAACAATCGCACTGGGATGGTCCAATAGTGGAAAATATAGCCTCAACAATGCTTCAGAGTGTGTCAGGGAAGGATAGAGCCCGCCTCCTGGCAGATGAGAGCCCCTCATGCAGGGGACTTTCTGTTGGCTGTTCCCAACTCCAGCCTTGGCACACGCCTCGACCCACAGACCATCCGCATCGGTGTTACCCTTCGACTTGCCGCCCCTACTCTCGCCGAACACAGGTGTATTTGTAGCAGTGAAGCATCAGACCGATTTGGGTATCATGGTCTTGTGTGCCGTAAATCCGAGGGAAAGATTGCAAGACATGAGGGAGGAGATTAATAACATTATCAAGAGGAGCCTCACAACAGCTGGATGCCCAGCAGTAAGGGAGCCACCCCAACTATGCAGATCTGATGGCAGCCAGAAGCGTCCAGATGGTATCACCCTTCAAGCCTGGACAGATGGGAAGCAAGTGGTGTGGGACTATACATGTGCATCTACCATGGCTGATGCCTATCTCCAATACACCAGGGAGGAAGGAGGGGCAGCTGCCAGCTTCAGGGAATCCCAAAAGTCTAGAAAATATGGAGAACTTGCCCATCATTATATGTTTGTTCCCATAGGCTCAGAGACCCTTGGCTCATGGGGAAAGAGTGCATCTATTTGTAGATGAATGGTTCAGAGAACCGACATGTTGATAAATTAGACACATGTGCAACTCTTGGGTATCTTTATTGAGGAAACGTTTCGCCACACAGTGGCTTCATCAGTCCATACAAAGGAGAATCTTGAAGAACAGGAGGAGAATGAGGTAATCAGTCCCTCAACCTTGAGTCGATGTGGTCAGTCCATCAATCTTGAATAGAATACGGCATACGTGCTGAGAAGGAGCTTATAAACCGTTGGCAGGAGAGGTGCAGCAGTCATAGGTCGTGTAACATTTGTTCAATGTTGAAGTAGGTCGTGCCCAAGAATTAGGCAAGCGAAGAATTCCCAAGTATTAAGATCCCAAGAAGTTGCAGTGTCTGACAGGTTTGTTCTTCAAGATTCTCCTTTGTATGGACTGATGAAGCCACTGTGTGGCGAAACGTTTCCTCAATAAAGATACCCAAGAGTTGCACATGTGTCTAATTTATCAACATATATTTTTATCCACTTCTCCGAGGCTATAAAATTTACACCAGAGGTGGACCCCATCCTATATATATATATATATATATATATATATATATATATATATATATATATATATATATTTTATTATCACACCGGCCGATTCCCACCAAGGCAGGGTGGCCCGAAAAAGAAAAACTTTCACCATCATTCACTCCATCACTGTCTTGCCAGAAGGGTGCTTTACACTACAGTTTTTAAACTGCAACATTAACACCCCTCCTTCAGAGTGCAGGCACTGTACTTCCCATCTCCAGGACTCAAGTCCGGCCTGCCGGTTTCCCTGAATCCCTTCATAAATGTTACTTTGCTCACACTCCAACAGCACGTCAAGTATTAAAAACCATTTGTCTCCATTCACTCCTATCAAACACGCTCACGCATGCCTGCTGGAAGTCCAAGCCCCTCGCACACAAAACCTCCTTTACCCCCTCCCTCCAACCCTTCCTAGGCCGACCCCTACCCCGCCTTCCTTCCACTACAGACTGATACACTCTTGAAGTCATTCTGTTTCGCTCCATTCTCTCTACATGTCCGAACCACCTCAACAACCCTTCCTCAGCCCTCTGGACAACAGTTTTGGTAATCCCGCACCTCCTCCTAACTTCCAAACTACGAATTCTCTGCATTATATTCACACCACACATTGCCCTCAGACATGACATCTCCACTGCCTCCAGCCTTCTCCTCGCTGCAACATTCATCACCCACGCTTCACACCCATACAAGAGCGTTGGTAAAACTATACTCTCATACATTCCCCTCTTTGCCTCCAAGGACAAAGTTCTTTGTCTCCACAGACTCCTAAGTGCACCACTCACTCTTTTTCCCTCATCAATTCTATGATTCACCTCATCTTTCATAGACCCATCCGCTGACACGTCCACTCCCAAATATCTGAATACGTTCACCTCCTCCATACTCTCTCCCTCCAATCTGATATTCAATCTTTCATCACCTAATCTTTTTGTTATCCTCATAACCTTACTCTTTCCTGTATTCACCTTTAATTTTCTTCTTTTGCACACCCTACCAAATTCATCCACCAATCTCTGCAACTTCTCTTCAGAATCTCCCAAGAGCACAGTGTCATCAGCAAAGAGCAGCTGTGACAACTCCCACTTTGTGTGTGATTCTTTATCTTTTAACTCCACGCCTCTTGCCAAGACCCTCGCATTTACTTCTCTTACAACCCCATCTATAAATATATTAAACAACCACGGTGACATCACACATCCCTGTCTAAGGCCTACTTTTACTGGGAAAAAATTTCCCTCTTTCCTACATACTCTAACTTGAGCCTCACTATCCTCGTAAAAACTCTTCACTGCTTTCAGTAACCTACCTCCTACACCATACACTTGCAACATCTGCCACATTGCCCCCCTATCCACCCTGTCATACGCCTTTTCCAAATCCATAAATGCCACAAAGACCTCTTTAGCCTTATCTAAATACTGTTCACTTATATGTTTCACTGTAAACACCTGGTCCACACACCCCCTACCTTTCCTAAAGCCTCCTTGTTCATCTGCTATCCTATTCTCCGTCTTACTCTTAATTCTTTCAATTATAACTCTACCATACACTTTACCAGGTACACTCAACAGACTTATCCCCCTATAATTTTTGCACTCTCTTTTATCCCCTTTGCCTTTATACAAAGGAACTATGCATGCTCTCTGCCAATCCCTAGGTACCTTACCCTCTTCCATACATTTATTAAATAATTGCACCAACCACTCCAAAACTATATCCCCACCTGCTTTTAACATTTCTATCTTTATCCCATCAATCCCGGCTGCCTTACCCCCTTTCATTTTACCTACTGCCTCACGAACTTCCCCCACACTCACAACTGGCTCTTCCTCACTCCTACAAGATGTTATTCCTCCTTGCCCTATACATATATATATATATATATATATATATATATATATATATATATATATATATATATATATATATATATATATATATATATATATATATATATATTATATATATATATATACATATATATATATATGTATGTATATATATATGTATATATATATATATATATATATATATATATATATATATATATATGTATATATATATATATATATATATGTATATATATATATATATATATGTATATATATATATATATATATATATATATATATATATATATATATATATATATATATATATATATATATATATATATATATATGTATATTAGAAGGGTATCGATGCAAAAGTATACTGAATTAAACCCTCAGGAATTAATAGAAATAGCTAAGAAAAATGTGAGGACATACAATGAAGTATAAAATAGCAAGTATTATTAAAGACAAATAGTCCTTACCTACCTTGATCATCTTACCTAACATCAACTCTAAGCATATTACTTAACTGTGTCTACAGTATAACAGGATTAACTACAAACTAAAATAATAATACACATGAGAACTCGGCCTTCCTACACCCCTATGTCCTCTGCCTAAATTAGGAGGAATGGAGACTAAACAGTCCGCTGGTCTCTGGATCGAGGAAAATTGCCAGTTTTAGGTAGGTACAACAAGCTAATGCAAACATACTGATAGTTCACTTCAGTATTGAAAAAATAACTCTAAAGAGAGCAGCCTCCAGCTGCATGTGGTTCCTGGTAAGGTTGTTTCATCTCCAGCATCACTGCTGGAGATGCTACTTTCGTAGGCCTAGAAAATATCCTAACTAATACGAAACACGTACCGAACTTATAAGTCACGGCCATCACAGCCACGCACCCATCTTATAAATCATTGCCACTACAACTACGCAGTCACCATATAAAACACGGCCATCACACAACGCACTCGTAAACCTCGGCTATCGCAACCATGCAACCATCTTATAAACCACAGCCACCACAGCCACGCACCCATCTTATAAACCACGGACACCACAACCACACACCGAGCGTTTTTCTTCCCAGTGGAGCAAAGTAAAGGTAATAATTCTAAATGTTAATAGTATGTCTAACCTAACCTAACCTAACCTAACCTAACCTAACCTAACCTAACCTAACCTAACCTAACCTAACCTAACCTAACCTAACCTAACCTAACCTAACCTAACCTAACCTAACCTAACCTAACCTAACCTAACCTAACCTAACCTAACCTAACCTAACCTAACCTAACCTAACCTAACCTAACCTAACCTAACCTAACCTAACCTAACCTAACCTAACCTAACCTAACCTAACCTAACCTAACCTAACCTAACCTAACCTAACCTAACCTAACCTAACCTAACCTAACCTAACCTAACCTAACCTAACCTAACCTAACCTAACCTAACCTAACCTAACCTAACCTAACCTAACCTAACCTAACCTAACCTAACCTAACCTAACCTAACCTAACCTAACCTAACCTAACCTAACCTAACCTAACCTAACCTAACCTAACCTAACCTAACCTAACCTAACCTAACCTAACCTAACCTAACCTAACCTAACCTAACCTAACCTAACCTAACCTAACCTAACCTAACCTAACCTAACCTAACCTAACCTAACCTAACCTAACCTAACCTAACCTAACCTAACCTAACCTAACCTAACCTAACCTAACCTAACCTAACCTAACCTAACCTAACCTAACCTAACCTAACCTAACCTAACCTAACCTAACCTAACCTAACCTAACCTAACCTAACCTAACCTAACCTAACCTAACCTAACCTAACCTAACCTAACCTAACCTAACCTAACCTAACCTAACCTAACCTAACCTAACCTAACCTAACCTAACCTAACCTAACCTAACCTAACCTAACCTAACCTAACCTAACCTAACCTAACCTAACCTAACCTAACCTAACCTAACCTAACCTAACCTAACCTAACCTAACCTAACCTAACCTAACCTAACCTAACCTAACCTAACCTAACCTAACCTAACCTAACCTAACCTAACCTAACCTAACCTAACCTAACCTAACCTAACCTAACCTAACCTAACCTAACCTAACCTAACCTAACCTAACCTAACCTAACCTAACCTAACCTAACCTAACCTAACCTAACCTAACCTAACCTAACCTAACCTAACCTAACCTAACCTAACCTAACCTAACCTAACCTAACCTAACCTAACCTAACCTAACCTAACCTAACCTAACCTAACCTAACCTAACCTAACCTAACCTAACCTAACCTAACCTAACCTAACCTAACCTAACCTAACCTAACCTAACCTAACCTAACCTAACCTAACCTAACCTAACCTAACCTAACCTAACCTAACCTAACCTAACCTAACCTAACCTAACCTAACCTAACCTAACCTAACCTAACCTAACCTAACCTAACCTAACCTAACCTAACCTAACCTAACCTAACCTAACCTAACCTAACCTAACCTAACCTAACCTAACCTAACCTAACCTAACCTAACCTAACCTAACCTAACCTAACCTAACCTAACCTAACCTAACCTAACCTAACCTAACCTAACCTAACCTAACCTAACCTAACCTAACCTAACCTAACCTAACCTAACCTAACCTAACCTAACCTAACCTAACCTAACCTAACCTAACCTAACCTAACCTAACCTAACCTAACCTAACCTAACCTAACCTAACCTAACCTAACCTAACCTAACCTAACCTAACCTAACCTAACCTAACCTAACCTAACCTAACCTAACCTAACCTAACCTAACCTAACCTAACCTAACCTAACCTAACCTAACCTAACCTAACCTAACCTAACCTAACCTAACCTAACCTAACCTAACCTAACCTAACCTAACCTAACCTAACCTAACCTAACCTAACCTAACCTAACCTAACCTAACCTAACCTAACCTAACCTAACCTAACCTAACCTAACCTAACCTAACCTAACCTAACCTAACCTAACCTAACCTAACCTAACCTAACCTAACCTAACCTAACCTAACCTAACCTAACCTAACCTAACCTAACCTAACCTAACCTAACCTAACCTAACCTAACCTAACCTAACCTAACCTAACCTAACCTAACCTAACCTAACCTAACCTAACCTAACCTAACCTAACCTAACCTAACCTAACCTAACCTAACCTAACCTAACCTAACCTAACCTAACCTAACCTAACCTAACCTAACCTAACCTAACCTAACCTAACCTAACCTAACCTAACCTAACCTAACCTAACCTAACCTAACCTAACCTAACCTAACCTAACCTAACCTAACCTAACCTAACCTAACCTAACCTAACCTAACCTAACCTAACCTAACCTAACCTAACCTAACCTAACCTAACCTAACCTAACCTAACCTAACCTAACCTAACCTAACCTAACCTAACCTAACCTAACCTAACCTAACCTAACCTAACCTAACCTAACCTAACCTAACCTAACCTAACCTAACCTAACCTAACCTAACCTAACCTAACCTAACCTAACCTAACCTAACCTAACCTAACCTAACCTAACCTAACCTAACCTAACCTAACCTAACCTAACCTAACCTAACCTAACCTAACCTAACCTAACCTAACCTAACCTAACCTAACCTAACCTAACCTAACCTAACCTAACCTAACCTAACCTAACCTAACCTAACCTAACCTAACCTAACCTAACCTAACCTAACCTAACCTAACCTAACCTAACCTAACCTAACCTAACCTAACCTAACCTAACCTAACCTAACCTAACCTAACCTAACCTAACCTAACCTAACCTAACCTAACCTAACCTAACCTAACCTAACCTAACCTAACCTAACCTAACCTAACCTAACCTAACCTAACCTAACCTAACCTAACCTAACCTAACCTAACCTAACCTAACCTAACCTAACCTAACCTAACCTAACCTAACCTAACCTAACCTAACCTAACCTAACCTAACCTAACCTAACCTAACCTAACCTAACCTAACCTAACCTAACCTAACCTAACCTAACCTAACCTAACCTAACCTAACCTAACCTAACCTAACCTAACCTAACCTAACCTAACCTAACCTAACCTAACCTAACCTAACCTAACCTAACCTAACCTAACCTAACCTAACCTAACCTAACCTAACCTAACCTAACCTAACCTAACCTAACCTAACCTAACCTAACCTAACCTAACCTAACCTAACCTAACCTAACCTAACCTAACCTAACCTAACCTAACCTAACCTAACCTAACCTAACCTAACCTAACCTAACCTAACCTAACCTAACCTAACCTAACCTAACCTAACCTAACCTAACCTAACCTAACCTAACCTAACCTAACCTAACCTAACCTAACCTAACCTAACCTAACCTAACCTAACCTAACCTAACCTAACCTAACCTAACCTAACCTAACCTAACCTAACCTAACCTAACCTAACCTAACCTAACCTAACCTAACCTAACCTAACCTAACCTAACCTAACCTAACCTAACCTAACCTAACCTAACCTAACCTAACCTAACCTAACCTAACCTAACCTAACCTAACCTAACCTAACCTAACCTAACCTAACCTAACCTAACCTAACCTAACCTAACCTAACCTAACCTAACCTAACCTAACCTAACCTAACCTAACCTAACCTAACCTAACCTAACCTAACCTAACCTAACCTAACCTAACCTAACCTAACCTAACCTAACCTAACCTAACCTAACCTAACCTAACCTAACCTAACCTAACCTAACCTAACCTAACCTAACCTAACCTAACCTAACCTAACCTAACCTAACCTAACCTAACCTAACCTAACCTAACCTAACCTAACCTAACCTAACCTAACCTAACCTAACCTAACCTAACCTAACCTAACCTAACCTAACCTAACCTAACCTAACCTAACCTAACCTAACCTAACCTAACCTAACCTAACCTAACCTAACCTAACCTAACCTAACCTAACCTAACCTAACCTAACCTAACCTAACCTAACCTAACCTAACCTAACCTAACCTAACCTTGTTAGGTAAGACACATATGCAACAGTTAGACAACTTTATTCCGAAACGTTTCGCCTACACAGTAGGCTTCTTCAGTCGAATACAGAAAGTAGGCAGGAACAGTAGAGATGTGAAGACGATGTAATCAGTCCATCACCCTTGAATACTTTCTGTATTCGACTGAAGAAGCCTACTGTGTAGGCGAAACGTTTCGGAATAAAGTTGTCTAACTGTTGCATATGTGTCTTACCTAACAACCTGTCGGTATTGTATACCATTTTAATGTTCAATTTTTTGGTCCTACTCCTTGTGGGACCTTAGCTCTCCTGCAATGTTCCGTTGTCTTGTTCTTAGACTGACCAGTGACCACACTTCTACTGGTACTACGTGTTCCCCTCTATTTCTACTAACTTTGCTACCACGATTATTATTACCTCACTTCACCCTTTACTCCCCTTTCTATTTCTCGTTCCACTAAAACTACTCTCCCTACTTTCTGCTACCATTATTACTTCTACTACTACTTCCACTACCTGCTTTACCTCTTCCACTACTTTTTCTTCCTCTCTTGGTCCCGTTCCTGTCCCCCCCCCCTCGGCTATACACTGGCTCCCTCACTCTTTTGTGTTAGTATGATTTTGTAAATCGTCCAAGTCAGGCCGAAACATCGTCGTAAGCTTCTCTCCTGTGTGCGGGTTATTTGTATATACAGAAAAACAATCTCATAAAACGAGAAGAACATGAAAATGATTTAGGTATGATAATGCCAGCTGATCTTTTGTTGAGAGAAGACAATAAAGCGAACGAATCCACTGCCAGGGAGATGTCAGGGTGGATAATGTGAATCTTCCGAACAATAGAAGCCACGCTAATAATGGTACTGATCGAATTACTTGTGTTTTCATATCTCGAATTTTGTTATCTGCTTTCATTGCCTTTTAAAGCAGAAGAGATATCATTGCTAAAAAATGAAAAATTATTATTGTCATTATTTTCACTGAGAAGCGCTAAATCCGCAGGCTATTTGTAGCGCCAGCAAAATGGGAGGCTAGATTTAATCCAAGGAAGGGGAGGGTAATTTTATTTCCACAGAGATCATTTCCCGTCCACATAGTCAATAAAGCGTCTATACAACTGGGAATGCCTTTAAAGCACTTGCAGTTAGTGTTTAAGACGCAGTTAGGGCTACAGTTGTTGGAGTTGCTAGACCTCGTTCAGTCTTTCGCTCGATATTGTAAAGCATTTCCCTGCCTGTTGGATCTTTCCCGTAAATGTTCGACCAATGCTCGTCCCTAGTTCCTCTCCTGCTAGACCCCTGTGAGACCCTGCGAGACCCCTGCTAAACCCCTGCGAGACCCATCCTAGAACTCCCCGACATAGCGGAGCTACTGTGCTTCACCAATCATTCTTACACCTCGCTCAAGCTGTCTTAATACACATTACCTCCAGACGAGTTAACCCTTTATCGACTTATTGACTAAAACACCGCGTTAAGTGCCTGAGAGCGCACACAACTTATCCTCATTACGTTAATTTCCTACAAAGTGACCGACGTCGGTTTCTTGACGTTTCCTTAATCACACAAATATTCTTGATTTCGCCTTAAAGGTTAGCTCAAGCCAGGATTCATAAAACTATTTAAAAACGCATTATCCACAAATAAATGATTAAAATCAAGGGCCTCGATGCGTCTTGATGATAATGAAGAGTTCTTGATTGGCTTTAGTCACACGTCCCTTCCTCGGATCAAACCTGATTACCCTTCTACAACTTTCACTCTACAGGCGTTGACAAATGAGTATTACAAAGACAGGTCATATGGTCATTTACTGTGTTGCTGTGCATTCAGTAGAATGGAGTATTCTGTTATGTAGTGTAATTAAAAAAAACAATGTTTGATTGGGTCACAGGTTAGACATTTATGAGATACAATAATGAGAAACATTTACGAGATACAATTTATGAGATACAATTATTCAGTATTTATTTAGTTGTGGGTGAGTAAGTGATTTTTGAGAAGAGACTTGAATTTATAAACAGGTAGTGTTTCTTTTATATTCACAGGTAATGAATTCCAGATTTTAGGGCCTTTTATGTGCATTGAGTTTTTGCATAGTGTGAGATGGACACGAGGAACATCAAAGAGTGATCTGTGCCTTGTGTTATGGTCATGTGTTCTGTTGAGGTTGGTAAGGAGACGTTTGAGGGGAGGGTTTATATCAGAGTTAAGTGTTCTATGTATGTAATAGGTGCAGTAATAAGTATGGATGTTTTGTATGGTGAGTAGGTTTAGAGTTTTGAATATTGGTGGAGTGTGCTGCCTGTAGTGAGAATTTGTTATTCTGACTGTAGCCTTTTTTTGGGTAATTAATGGTCTGAGATGGTTTATTGTTGTTGAACCCCATGCACAAATTCCATAGGTGAGATAGGGGTAAATAAGTGAGTGATATACGGCAGGAGGGCTGACTGTGGAACATAGTACCATATCTTCGATAGTATGCCTACGGTCTTGGAATTTTTTTTGGAAATTTGTTGTATATGTGTTTGAAATTTGAGTCTATTATCAAGGTGGATTCCTAAGAATTTTCCCTCTGTGAGTTTTGTGATAGGTGATCCGTTTATCATTATGTTAAGAGGGACATCTGTAGCTCTGTTACCAAACTGAATGAAGTAGGTTTTGTCAATGTTTAGAGTAAGTTTGTTAGTCCTCATCCAGGTAGATATTTTCTGTAATTCGGTATTTACAGTATTGGCTAGCGTGACTGGGCTCGGGTGAGAGAAGACGTATGTAGTGTCATCTGCAAATAGTGTGGGTTTGAGTAGTTGCGATGCATTTGGTAGGTCATTTATGTATATGAGAAAGAGAAGAGGGCCAAGGACACTTCCCTGTGGGACACCAACTGTAATTGGCTGTGCTGAAGAGTTTGCCCCGTTTGTGTACACATATTGGCTTCTGTTGCTGAGGTAAGACTTTAGGTAGTTGAGGGAGTGCCCTCTTATACCATAGTGTGACAATTTTATATGGAGCAAGTCATGGTCAACTGTATCAAAAGCTTTACGTAAGTCAATGAAGATCCCCAGTGGGACTTCTTTTTTCTCTATTGCAGTGTATATGTGTTCTAGCATGTGTATAATAGCATCATTAGTATTTTTATTAGGCCTGAACCCAAATTGACAGGGGTTGAGTATGTTGTGGGAGATGAGGTAGGAATAGATTCGCTTATGAATTAATTTTTCGAAGATTTTAGAGAGAGGGTGTAAGTTGGATATTGGCCTATAGTTATTCAAGTCTGTTTGGTCTCCTCCTTTATGGATCGGGGTGACCCTTGCTATTTTGAGAACTGTAGGGAAGGTAGAGGATTCTATGGATTTGTTAAAGAGTGTTGCAATGATTGGTGATAGTACTTGTGACGCTTTTTTGTATAGAAAGGGTTGTAAGGTATTTAAATCTCCTGTCTTGTTTTTCAGTGTGTTGATAATAAGGGAGACTTCAGTAGGGTTAGTCGGAGCTAGTAAGTAAGTAAGTTTATTCAGGTATACACAAATACAGTTACATAGAATTATCATACATAGCAGCATATGTGTAGAGAACCTAGGATAACCCAAAAAAGTCAGACAGAGTGACTTATTTCCATTGGGGTCCTTTTACCTTATTATTATAATATAAAGGTTATAATATTTTCTTATTATTCTACAATGAAGATAACATCTTATTATCATACTAAAAAGACTATCTACTACACCAGGGTCATTAAGACTATCTACAATACGACTATCCACTACACGAGGTCATTACTATCTACAATACGAGGGTCATTACTAGGTAAAAAATTTACACGTATGTTAGCTAAAAAATAGAAAATCATTCCCCTCCCTTTCTGTAGCTACATTCATCAGACACCTTTTGGCAGTCTTCTTGAACTGGTTCATGCTATGACTGGCTTTGACATGTGCGGGCAGTCTGTTCCATTCCTTTATTGCTGTACAATAAAAGGTGTTTGAAGCCTGGCCACTGACTGTGGGTACTACAAAGTTGTGCTCTCTCCCCCTAGTACTATGATTGCTTTGGTTCCCAACCTTGACAAAATTGACAGCAAGATATTCTGGACACTGTTTGTGAGCAATTTTATAAACATGATTTAGCTTCAGTTGTTTTACTCTGTCTTCAACATTCAGCATATCCAACTGCTGTAATTCATCCTGGCCTACATGTTCTCTTGGTCCCAGCCCCAGGATGAATCTTACGATTTTGTTCTGGGTGATTTGCAGTCTATCTTTCAGTTTTTTTGTCAAGGCAGAGTACCAAGAAGAGCAAGCGTAATCCATATGGCATTGTATAAGGGCTAGACATAGGGTCCTGCGAGCCTCAGTAGGTAGACACTGTGCTTGTCTATACAGGAACTTCAGTCTGGCATTCGCTTTCTTTACTACACTGTTCCCTATCAATTCTCCTGACATGCATGGGTCAAAGGGGATTCCCAAATATTTTACTGATGAAACCAAAGTGATGGGCTCCCCATTACACTGAACATTAAAATTATTTACCCTTCTCAGTTTATGTTTCGTGCCAAAGAGAATGGCTTCAGTTTTCCCTAGGTGTAATGATAGTTTGTTGTCTACTAACCATTTGCTGCAGGACTCCAGTTCCAGTGTTAAAACATTAGCAATATCTTGTGGGTCTTTACCTGACACTAACAGAGCACTGTCATCTGCATACAGTAGGAGTTTGCACTTGACACTGATAGGCATATCATTGACATAACATAAGAATAATAAGGGACCCAGAATACTACCTTGGGGAACTCCACATGTTATCGGCAGGGGTTCTGATTCTGTTTTGTTGATTTTGACTATTTGTCTCCTGTTGCTAAGGTAGGACTTAAACCAGTCTACAGAACCTATACCGATAGCTTGAAGTTTATTACATAATATATTGTGGTTGACAGTATCGAAGGCCTTTTGCAGGTCTAAGGTTACCATACCTATGAGGTTCCCCTTTGACATTTCAGTTCTCAGGTAATCCATCAGATTAATAAGGGAGGTGTCGGTTGAGTAGGATCTTCTAAAGCCCGATTGATAGCTATGGAGAATGTTGTTGTCATTAAGGTGCTTAACTACTTGACAGTACACCGCCCTCTCTAGAATTTTGGATATTATACTGAGTATACTAACAAGCCTATAATTGCTTACATCAGACCTACTATTTTTCTTGAAGATATTAACTCTGGCCTCCTTGAACCCCTCCGGTACGGTATTAGTGGTGATGGACAGATTTATTATGTGAAAAATAGGGATTGACAGTTCAGAAGCACCATCTTTTAGGAACTTAGATGGGATGTTATACGGGCCAGTGCTCTTAGCTTGGTTTAACCTGCTTAGTTCTTTTCGAATGAAGTCATGAGATACACTTACTATTTGATAACTGTTTGGGGTTACCCCTTTGTTAGTATAGTATGTTTGAAACTTATCATTCTGTGTTAAAGGTATTTGATGCAGCTGGTAGTTTACTTACTAGTGTTGATGCGGCAGATGTGTAGAAGGAATTAAAGCAATTTGCCACCTTTGATGTTTCGTGGCATACCTCATTATCGATAGTGAGTACTATGTTAGACCTATCTACTGGCTTATGGCTATATCCCCCCCCCCCCTTTTTTTTTTTTTTTTTTTTTTTTTTGTTATGCATGAAATCGATGGCAAGAATGAAGAGGGAAACGATAGAGCGCGAGAAAGGTTCTGGGTAATCATGAAGAGAGAGAGAGAGAGAGAGGTAAGAAACACAAAGTGGCCTGGTCACTCTGCTTGGGTTTTATGATATAGGATGTTGTTGTCACTGAAGGCTCAGAAAACGATAGGTTGACCTCCGAGGCAACGATATAACGTAGGATATCGACTATGTTGGCAAAAATCTTTTAACACCTAATGGCAGATCTTTATTGAATTTTCTGATGACCATTTATCTCAGGTCACCGTTAATATGACTCCCGTTCCTTTGTGTAAAATGTTTTTCTTGCAACCATTATTTCTGTGATTACTGTTTCACCCATTCACCTTACTGCCATTCTGTGGGCAATTTTCCTCTCCATTTTATTTCCATTACCACCATCTCTAAGACACAATTCGACTGACCACCATTATAATTGTGAACTAATCCCCTCAGCCATTATATCTTCAAATTCCAATATTCTGTCCACCATTCTAGTAACGCAGATGTTAACAGTGTGTGCCGTCGAGCAGGTTAGAGTCAACACTTACTAACGTACGTCTCTCTCTTCTCTCCCTCCCACCAGAGATCTACGGAACAACCAGCTGCTGACGCTCTCCTGGAGGAGCCTCTGGCCCTCCTCCCTGCCTGGGTGAGTACTTCTCCGTTACCCCTCAGTGTAGCAAACTCTGTCTCTACATTTCTTGCTCTATTCGTCTCTCTCTCTCTCTCTCTCTCTCTCTCTCTCTCTCTCTCTCTCTCTCTCTCTCTCTCTCTCTCTCTCTCTCTCTCTCTCTCTCTCTCTTTAGGTGGTGTCAGCATGAATAAGGTGCACCCCAAAGTTGTATGCTTCTTGAATACCTTGTCCGTTAGGCTCAACTCATTTGTTATCATGGTCAATACAGACATAAATTTCTTTCCCTTCTCCACGACACTTGAGCTCCTGGTCACCAGCCTGCACACGATCGTAACAACGTAGTAGAGTGAGAGATATGAGAGGAGTAGAATAACTTTAGTGTAAAACAAGGGTGCTTTAAGCACAGTTATTAGAGAACACCGAGTCAACATCCGTAGCCCAAGATTCTTCAGCTTGATAAATTAGACACATATGAAACACTTGGTATCTTTAATGAGGAAACGTTTCGTAACACAGTGGCTTCATCAGTCCATACAAAGGAGAATCGTGAAGAATAGGAGGAGTTTGAGGTAATCAGTCCCTCAGCCTTAAGTCGATGTAATCAGTCCATCAATCTTGAAAAGAATACAGCATATGTGCGAAGTGGCTTATATACTGTAGGCAGGAGAGTTGCAGCAGTCGTAGGTGGTAACACATTTGTCCAGGTGGAACTAGGTCGTGCCCAAGGGTTAAGCAAGTGAAGAATTCCCAAGTATTAAGATCCCAAAAAGTTGCAGTGTCTGACAGGATTGTGGATGAATGGTTCAGAGAGCTGACAGTTTGATAAATTAGACACATGTGCAACACTTGGGTATCTTTAATGTTTGGCGAAACGTTTCCTCTTCTCCAGGCTGTGGGACTGACAACCTCAAATCTCCTACTTCAAAAGTGATGGACTGATTACATCGTCTTCACATATCTACTGCTCCTGTTTACTTTTGTACTCTACTGAGGAAGCCTACTGTGTAGGCGAAACGTTTATTAATAAAGTTGCATAACTGTTGCCGTCTGTTCCTGTCTGACACTGCAACTTCTTGGGATCTTAATACTTGGGAATTCTTCACTAGCCTAACCCTTGGGCACGACCTACTTCCACATTGGACAAATGTGACACCACCTACGACTGCTGCAACTCTCCTGCCTACAGTATATAAGCCACTTCGCACATATGCTGTATTCTTTTCAAGATTGATGGACAGATTACATCGACTTAAGGTTGAGGGCCTGATTACCTCAAACTCCTCCTGTTCTTCACGATTCTCCTTTGTATGGACTGATGAAGCCACTGTGTGGCGAAACGTTTCCTCATTAAAGATACACAAGTGTTGTACATGTGTCTACTTTATCAACTTGCCGGTTCTCTACAATTCTTCAGCCTATTACCATTTGGATCAATATCTCATGAAAGTGTGAGGTTAATGGATAAAAAAATGAAAAGTTGAAGAATTAGACACTTTTGTAGCATTTGGGAATAAAATGTTCTGAGTGTTGCAGAAGTGTTGGAGTGAACTGGGAGAGTGCAGGATGGGTGATGGACTGCGCTGGGAGTGCAGGATGGGTGATGGACTGCGCTGGGAGTGCAGGATGGGTGATGGACTGCGCTGGGAGAGTGCAGGATGGGTGATGGACTGCGCTGGGAGTGCAGGATGGGTGATGGACTGCGCTGGGAGAGTGCAGGATGGGTGATGGACTGCGCTGGGAGAGTGCAGGATGGGTGATGGACTGCTCTGGGGGAGTGCAGGATGGGTGATGGACTGCGCTGGGAGAGTGCAGGATGGGTGATGGACTGCGCTGGGAGAGTGCAGGATGGGTGATGGACTGCGCTGGGAGAGTGCAGGATGGGTGATGGACTGCTCTGGGAGAGTGCAGGATGGGTGATGGACTGCGCTGGGAGAGTGCAGGATGGGTGATGGACTGCTCGGGGGGAGTGCAGGATGGGTGATGGACTGCCGTAGGAGAGTGCAGGATGGGTGATGGACTGCGCTGCAGGATGGGTGATGGACTGCTCTGGGAGAGTACAGGATGGGTGATGGACTGCGCTGGGAGAGTTCAGGATGGGTGATGGACTGCTCTGGGGGAGTGCAGGATGGGTGATGGACTGCGCTGGGAGAGTGCAGGATGGGTGATGGACTGCGCTGGGAGAGTGCAGGATGGGTGATGGACTGCTCTGCAGGATGGGTGATGACTGCGCTGGGAGAGTGCAGGATGGGTGATGGACTGCTCTGCAGGATGGGTGATGAGCGGTGCAGGATGGGTGATGGACTGCGCTGGGAGAGTGCAGTATGGGTGATGGACTGCGCTGGGAGAGTACAGGATGGGTGATGGACTGCGCTCAGGATGGGTGATGACTGCGCTTGGAGAGTACAGGATGGGTGATGGACTGCGCTGGGAGAGTGCAGGATGGGTGATGGACTGCGCTGGGAGAGTACAGGATGGGTGATGGACTGCGCTGGGAGAGTACAGGATGGGTGATGGACTGCGCTCAGGATGGGTGATGGACTGCGCTGGGAGAGTTCAGGATGGGTGATGGACTGCGCTGGGAGAGTACAGGATGGGTGATGGACTGCGCTGGGAGAGTACAGGATGTGTGATGGACTGCGCTCAGGATGGGTGATGGACTGCGCTGCAGGATGGATGGACTGCGCTGAGTGGGTGACTGCTCTGGGGGAGTGCAGGATGGGTGATGGACTGCGCTGGGAGAGTGCAGGATGGGTGATGGACTGCGCTGGGAGAGTGCAGGATGGGTGATGGACTGCTCTGCAGGATGGGTGATGACTGCGCTGCAGGATGGGTGATGGACTGCTCTGAGTGCAGACTGATGGACTGCGGTGGGAGAGTGCTGGATGAGTGATGGACTGCGCTGGGAGAGTGCAGGATGGGTGATGGACTGCGCTGGGAGAGTACAGGATGGGTGATGGACTGCGCTGGGAGAGTACAGGATGGGTGATGGACTGCGCTGGGAGAGTACAGGATGGGTGATGGACTGCGCTGGGAGAGTGCAGGATGGGTGATGGACTGCGCTGGGAGAGTACAGGATGGGTGATGGACTGCGCTGGGAGAGTGCAGGATGGGTGATGGACTGCTCTGGGAGAGTACAGGATGGGTGATGGACTGCGCTGGGAGAGTACAGGATGGGATGATGGACAGGATGGGTGATGGACTGCGCTGGGAGAGTGCAGGATGGGTGATGGACTGCTCTGGAAGAGTACAGGATGGGTGATGGACTGCGCTGGGAGAGTGCAGGATGGGTGATGGACTGCTCTGGGAGAGTGCAAGATGGGTGATGGACTGCTCTGGGAGAGTACAGGATGGGTGATGGACTGCGCTGGGAGAGTACAGGATGGGTGATGGACTGCGCTGGGAGAGTACAGGATGGGTGATGGACTGCGCTGGGAGAGTACAGGATGGGTGATGGACTGCGCTGGGAGAGTGCAGGATGGGTGATGGACTGCGCTGGGAGAGTGCAGGATGGGTGATGGACTGCGCTGGGAGAGTACAGGATGGGTGATGGACTGCTCTGGAAGAGTACAGGATGGGTGTTGGACTGCGCTGGGAGAGTGCAGGATGGGTGTTGGAGAGCACTGTGAGAGTGCAGGATGGGTGATGGACTGCGCTGGGAGAGTGCAGGATGGGTGTTGGAGAGCACTGTGAGAGTGCAGGATGGGTGATGGATTGCTCTGGGAGAGTACAGGATGGGTGATGGACTGCGCTGGGAGAGTGCAGGATGGGTGATGGACTTCGCTGGGAGAGTGCAGGATGGGTGATGGACTGCTCTGGGAGAGTGCAGGATGGGTGATGGACTGCTCTGGGAGAGTGCAGGATGGGTGATGGACTGCGCTGGGAGAGTGCAGGATGGGTGATGGACTGCGCTGGGAGAGTGCAGGATGGGTGATGGACTGCTCTGGGGGAGTGCAGAATGGGTGATGGACTGCGCTGGGAGAGTGCAGGATGGGTGATGGACTGCTCTGGGAGAGTGCAGGATGGGTGTTGGATTGCGCTGGGAGAGTACAGGATGGGTGTTGGATTGCGCTGGGAGAGTGCAGGATGGGTGATGGACTGCGCTGGGAGAGTGCAGGATGGGTGATGAACTGCTCTGGGGGAGTGCAGAATGGGTGATGGACTGCGCTGGGAGAGTGCAGGATGGGTGTTGGATTGCGCTGGGAGAGTACAGGATGGGTGTTGGATTGCGCTGGGAGAGTACAGGATGGGTGTTGGATTGCGCTGGGAGAGTGCAGGATGGGTGATGGACTGCGCTGGGAGAGTGCAGGATGGGTGATGGACTGCTCTGGGAGCAAGTGGCTGATCAGCCGGGTTTTGATGGCTATTTGGGCCTACGAAATGCTAGCACCAACAGCCTAGTTGACGAGGCCCTCAGCAGAGAAGTCTGACCTCAGGCCGACACGTGAGCATAGAAGAATCCTGGAAAACCTATCACAGGTACCCACAGGATGAGACCCACACAAATATATGTAACCAAACATGCCCGATGTCTCCATCCTTCCTTTGACTGAACCCGGCTCCTTTGGTTGTTAGCCGAAGGCGCTACCACTGAGCCATGATCTCCTCTGTTATATAGGTAAAGGTTAGAGTGCACCAGTCTGTCTGCGTAGGCAGGGATGAGCTTACTTAGGTCTTTGAAGTAGACATTCCATAACACACAAGGAAGCATACTCCTCTGTGGAAAACTGACACTCAGTCCACACTGAAGTTAATTACTAAAGACCTAATATTCCAGGAAACCATGGTGCTATTCCCTGTCAACGGCGCCATCGCTGCCTGCCAAATGTAACACCACAACAGATTCTAGATTCATGCAGTGACTGTAGACATGCGCTGGGGAAGTTCAGTAGATTTGCTGTAGCGCGACTTTTTCTGAAATCATAACGCTAACTATAAAAGCAAGAAATGAAAGTTTAAAATTCCTTATAAGAACAAAAGAAAGAAGGAACACTGCAGCAGGCCTACTGGCCCATGCGAGGCAGGTCCAAGTCTCCTACCGGCTTAAGCCAATGCACCCAACCTAGTCAGGTCAGGTCACCTTGACTTAAGGGAGGAACACGGCAACCGTCCTGGTAGCACAAGCTAATCAGGTCCAACTCACACCCACCCACACCCACTCATGTATTTATCCAACCTATTTTTAAAGCTACACAACGTTCTGGCCTCTATAACTGTACTTGGGAGTTTGTTCCACTCATCCACAACTCTATTACCAAACCAGTACTTTCCTATATCCTTCCTGAATCTGAATTTTTCTAACTTAAAACCATTGCTGCGAGTCCTGTCTAGGCTAGATATTTTCAGCACACTATTTACATCCCCTTTATTTATTCCTGTCTTCCATTTATACACCTCAATCATATCCCCCCTAATTCTACGTCTTTCTAGAGAGTGCAGATTCAGGGCCCTTAGTCTATCCTCATAGGGAAGGTTTCTGATACATGGGATCAACTTTGTCATCCTCCTTTGTACATTTTCCAGAGCATTTATATCCATTCTGTAATACGGTGACCAAAACTGTGCAGCATAATCTAAATGAGGCCTAACCAAGGATGTATAGAGTTGAAGAACAACCTGAGGACTCCTATTATTTATGCTTCTTGATATGAAGCCAAGGATTCTATTAGCTTTATTGCGAACACTTATGCACTGTTGTCTTGGTTTCAGATTACTGCTAACCAGAACTCCTAAATCTTTTTCGCAATCCGTAATATTAAGATCTACATTATTTAGTTTATATGTGGCATGGTTATTGTCCTGTCCAACATTTAGAACTTTGCATTTGTCTATATTAAACTGCATCTGCCACCTCTCCGACCACTGCATCAGTCTACTCAAATCTTCCTGGAGTGCTCTAATGTCCTCGTCAGAATGAATTCGACGGCCTATTTTGGTGTCATCGGCAAACTTGCTGATGTCGCTCTTTATGCCCTCATCTATGTCGTTTATGTATATTGTGAACAGCAGGGGGCCCAACACTGACCCCTGTGGAACACCGCTCGTGACGCTTCCCCACTCTGATTTCTCCCCATTTATGCAAACTCTCTGCTGCCTATTTGTCAACCATGCCTCTATCCAGGAAAAAATTTCTCCTCCTATTCCATGTGCCTTAATTTTCCTCAATAGTCTCTGATGTGGGACCCTGTCAAAAGCCTTACTGAAGTCCATATACACAATATCATATTCATTACCATGATCTACCTCCTCAAATACCTTAGTGAAAAAAGTTAATAAATTCGTAAGGCAGGAACGCCCCTTTGTAAAACCATGCTGAGATTCGTTGATTAATTTATGCTTTTCAAGGTGGCTACGAACTGCCTCGGCAATTATTGATTCCATAAATTTTCCCACTATGGAGGTTAGGCTTATTGGTCTATAGTTCGAAGCTAAGGACCTGTCACCTGCTTTGAAAATAGGTATCACATTTGCCATTTTCCACTTATCTGGCACCATGCCAGTTTGTAGTGATATGTTGAAAAGATTAGCCAAAGGTTTGCTAAGCTCCTCTTTACATTCCTTTAGAACCCTTGCATACAGTTCATCAGGGCCTGGGGATTTGTTAGGTTTTAATTTATCTATTTGCCTAAGGACCATGTCACTTGTGACCCTAATCGTGCACAGTTTATTATCGTCCTGTTCTACATAATTTATCATTTCTGGAATATCGCTGGTATCCTCCTGTGTAAAAACTGAGAGGAAGTATGTGTTAAAAATTCTACACATTTCCTTATCACTGTCAGTGAGCTGACCCGAGGAACTTTTGAGTGGGCCTATCTTTTTTGACCAATTAGATATTTTAATCTATTGTTCATCCATTTAGGATCATTTTTGTGTGATCTGATTTCCCTATTTGGAACATAATTTGACTGAGCAGCTAGAACTATGCCCTGGAAAGCATCATATCCATGATATATTAAAACTGAGTGATTTGTGATCACTTTCCCCAAGCTCATCATTAACCTCAAGATTATTAATTAGTGTTTCCCTACTGGCAAGAACCAAGTCAAGGAGGTTATTTCCCCTAGTTGGCTCTGTCACAAACTATTTTAAAAAACAATCCTGGATCGTATCAAGAAAGTCACCTGACTCTAAATTTCCTGTCAAATTGCTCCAGTCAATCTGTCTATAATTGAAATCTCCCATTAGCACAACATTTGCACAACATTTTCGTATGTAGATGCCTTACGAATTTCGTCCCATAGAAGTTTACTGCATATTACAACCTAGGATTTCAAATGGCCTGTTATCCCAGGTGTAATGGGAGCAAATAAACACAGTAGAAAAAGTTTAGACTTATATTATCCTTCACCAATTTAGAACAGCAATATGTACACTATGTACAGTGATAAATATAGTGCACTCCACGGTAAGCAAGGCAGAAATAGAAGCCACAAGATAGCAGACCGTGCTTCAACCAGCTCTAGAGTGGGAATGACAAGGGCAGACAGGAGAGCGGTATCCACATAACCTCTGCGATTGTCAATCCCACCTTCTTATTGGCTAGAACCTGGTCACTAGTTGAACGATGGGGCCCCATCATCAACTCTTAGCAACCTGTGCCTGTAAATGAGTGTGTGTCATGCAAAGAGTACGTAACCTTTATTCGGCGCATGGACACACCCTCATTTACAGGCTATCTCCCCCAACCAGCGAACCAGGTTGCTAAGAGTTGATGATGGGGCCCCATCGTTCAACTAGTGACCAGGTTCTAGCCAATAAGAAGGTGGGATTGACAATCGCAGAGGTTATGTGGATACCGCTCTCCTGTCTGCCCTTGTCATTCCCACTCTAGAGCTGGTTGAAGCACGGTCTGCTATCTTGTGGCTTCTATTTCTGCCTTGCTTACCGTGGAGTGCACTATATTTATCACTGTACATAGTGTACATATTGCTGTTATAATTGGTGAAGGATAATATAAGTCTAAACTTTTTCTACTGTGTTTATTTGCTCCCATTACACCTGGGATAACAGGCCATTTGAAATCCTAGGTTGTAATATGGGTAGCCTGTCCGAGAGCTGGACTTAGAGAAACGGTTGAGCTTAGGGTGAAGCTTGTAGCAGGAACATTGTGTAGCTTGCTGTTTCGCTTCGCTTTACAAATTTTGCGTGTCAGTTGCTTATGATCAGCCTTGCTATTGTGTGATCGTTCAACAGCTCGCTACTAGCTTGTTCAGTGTGCTCGCTTCGCTACGGTCAATCTTGTGTGCAGTCGGCTTTGCTTGTATGCGTATTCTGCAATCGTACTGTGCATAGCTAAGCGTGTTCTGCAAATTAACGTGTTACGTTGGGGTATTCGTACTGTGCATAGCGAATAACTTATGCCACCTAGACGAGTCAGACGCCTGGTGTCGGCATATACTTTGCATAACCTACCTAAATTGTCCCTACAGCGTTGTTGGCAAATTGCTCGTTCCATTGGCATTCCCTATAAACGCACTCTCACAGCTGCGCAACTGCGTTCACTTATTGCTGACATACTTATTGAAGAAGAGATGGCACATCAAACTCCTCCCTCTACGGGAGCTAGGGCAAAAACTACTATGTTCTCGCATGAGGAAGATGATACACCTACGGAGCAAAATGGTCAGTATAGTGCAGCTGGGTTGTCTCAGGGTGAATCAGCGTCGTTGGCACTTGAGCTGGCAAAAATCAATCTTGAGCAAACTAGGGAACAGAGAGCATTCGCAAGGGAAGAATTTGATAGGGAAAGAGAAAGGAGGCAGTTTTCGCATTCTGTAAACGATTTCAGTTTACAAAAAGCAGTACAGCTTGTTCCCCGCTTCAATGAGGCCGAACCAGAGCAATTTTTCGAAAGCTTCGAAAATCAGGCTCGAGCCTTGAGGTGGCCGGAACAGCACTGGGCAGCGTTGGTTCATACAGCATTATTGGGTAAGGCACAGGAATTTACGTCGGTATTAACTGACGCTGAATTCTCTGATTATCAAGTAGTGAAGACCACAGTGTTGGGAGCATATACATGTATCCCAGCTAAATATCGTAAGACCTTCAAATTGAACAGGCGGCAGCTTGGTCAATCCCTGGTGGACTTTGTGAGACAGCAAACCAAAGCTTTTACCAGCTGGTATAAAGCGAGTGGTGTCTCTAACTTTGAGGAGCTGGTGCAGCTTATTCTGATTGATAACCTGCTGGAGTCTGTGGGACCAGAGGTTCGTGTCTTTCTGCAGGATCGTGACTTAACCACTGCATTGGAGGCGGCCAGGTTGGCTGATACCTTCGAAACGAACCGCTCCTTGTCCGAGCGGTCCCGTCTCTCTTTTCAACAGTCTGGCGTGAGCAGAGATCGACAACATTGGAGAATGAAGTGCCAGCCGGAGGGAGAGCGTCTACGTCATCCAAATAAGTCACCTGGTGAGCCACGCTTCTCAACATATGGTCCCCCTGCGGAGAGGCAAACTACTTATGGAGCATCTCGACAACAATATCCAGAGAGGCACCAGCCAGAACGACACCACTTGCAACGTCATCAGGGAGTAAAGGGCAAGCCTGTCGTCTGCTTCAGGTGCAATAAAGTAGGTCACATCAGTTCCAACTGCCCCCAAAAACCTCAACCCATCGGGAAAATCTCTAATATCCCTAGTAACATGTCCCCTAGAGAAGTAGAAAAAGGTATGGCCCCTTATTATTGCGAAAGTCTTATTTCCCTTCAGGAAAACTCAGAACCAACTAAAGTAAATACCTTTAGAGATACTGGAGCATATTGCTCACTTGTCAGAGAAGGAATATTACCCCTTTCAGAGAATACTTCCTTGAATTCCTCAGTTTTATTGGAAGCCTATGGAGGAGCTATATATTCAGTTCCTTTGCATAAAATTTATGTACAGTGCAAATATTACACTGGGTACTTGACTGTAGGTATCTCAAAAGGATTTCCCATGAAAAATGCCATGTTATTACTGGGTAATAACATTACTACTGTTACTTCGTGTCCTGAACCTATAATGATTAATGCTTCTCCAGTGTTGGCCATAACTCGGGCAACATCCCAAGGGTTGTCTGGGGAGAATGTTGACCTATCCTTGGACGACTCCGATCTCGGAATAGCCACGTTGTTTTATGAGACACACCGGCCGGAGTCTCGTAAATCAAGTGAACAGACCCCGATCAAGCCTTCCTATTCCCAGGTTGCAGGATTGCCAGATGTCTCTGTTTCCATGCCCGAGGGACTGTCCTTCCGGGAGGAACAACGAAAGGACCCTTCTTTAAAATTCGCTTTTGAGGCAGCCATGGGTAAATCCTCTTTGGGTCATCCAGTCAAGTATGAAGTTAAAAATGATTATTTGGTTTGCACTGAGACTGGTAAGGAGATAGAGGGCCGGCAATTATACGACAGGTTAGTGGTTCCAACCAAGTATAGACCTCAGATATTAAATATAGCTCATAATACGTCATTAGGAGGTCACTTAGGAATTACAAAAACCTTGTATAGAATCACAAAAGAATTTTATTGGCCAAAATTAAAGAAAGATGTGAAGAATCATATTAGGTGTTGCCGAGAATGTCAGCAAGTTGGGAAACCTGGACATTCCATTAAACCTGCACCTCTCCAACCCATACCTGCTGATGGAGAACCTTTTGCAGATTTAATTATAGATTGTGTAGGTCCACTACCTAAGTCAAATGTGGCATGCAAAGAGTACGTAACCTTTATTCGGCGCATGGACACACCCTCATTTACAGGCTATCTCCCCCAACCAGCGAACCAGGTTGCTAAGAGTTGATGATGGGGCCCCATCGTTCAACTAGTGACCAGGTTCTAGCCAATAAGAAGGTGGGATTGACAATCGCAGAGGTTATGTGGATACCGCTCTCCTGTCTGCCCTTGTCATTCCCACTCTAGAGCTGGTTGAAGCACGGTGTGCTATCTTGTGGCTTCTATTTCTGCCTTGCTTACCGTGGAGTGCACTATATTTATCACTGTACATAGTGTACATATTGCTGTTATAATTGGTGAAGGATAATATAAGTCTAAACTTTTTCTACTGTGTTTATTTGCTCCCATTACACCTGGGATAACAGGCCATTTGAAATCCTAGGTTGTAATACTGCACTCCCTATCAAGATTTGGGGCCCTGTAAATCACACCCAAAATTAGTTTTTCTCGGCCCTCGAGAAGCTGTAACCAAACAGATTCAGTGGCTGACGCTTCTAATTTAATATCTTGTCTAACACAACAATTTAAATTGTCTCTGACATACATCGCTACTCCACCACCTTTCCTGTTGACCCTGTCAGTGTGGAATAATTTATAGCCTTGTATGTGACATTCAGAGGGCATCTCTCTATCTTTCAGATTGAGCCAGGTCTCTGTTATAGCAATAATATCTGTTTCCTGCACTTGCAATTAATCTTAGCTCATCTATCTGATTTCTTACACTCCTGCTATTAGTATAGTAAACCTTAAGGGAGCTAGTCCCTTGCTGCCATCTGCTGTCCCCCTTTGTTTGCTGACCTGATCTATTGTTTTTATTTATAACTTCATGCTGAATGCCTTTTATACATTTACTGTTTCCAACCCTAGTGTTGCAACCTGCTTGTTTCCCACACACACCCATACCTCTATCTTCCATCAGTTTAAAATCATAGGCATTTCACCAATGGCCTTCTCAATCGAGTCTGCAAGTGCTACCACCCCAGCCCCAGAGAGATGTACCCCATCCCTTGCATACATATAATGTTTGCCATAAAAGCTGTTCCAGTTGTCAATGAATGGGATTGCAAGTTCCTTGCAGTATCTGTCTAGCCAGCAATTTACACCAATTGCCCTAGACAACCATTCATTTCCTACTCCCCTTCTAGGCAAGATGCTGCATATTATTGGGATCCCTCCCTTAGACTTAATGAAATCTATAGCTGACCTGTACTTATCTAGCAGCTCTTCTCTCCTACCCTTCCCAATATCATTTCCACCAGCACTGAGACAGATAATGGGCTTGTTCCCATTACCTGACATGATATCCAGCCTGTTGACAATGTCCCCAACACCAGCTCCAGGGAAGCACACTCTATCTCTCATCTTCTTATTCCTATTACAAAAAGCACGGTCAATATATCTTACCTGAGAGTCACCAACCACAAGAATGCGCTTACCTCCATTAGCAGGGGCAGTAGTACCCTTACCTTCACTGGCCACTGAAGTACATTCATCCTGAAGAACAGAGAAGCGATTTCCTACCTTCAGATCTTCACTCTTAACTTTCTTTACTCTGATGCGCCTCCCATTACTGTGAACCACTCGCCACTTGTAGCAGGTGCTGGGCTGCACCTCACTGCTGGTAGCCGTTGCTACCTCCCCAACTACAGCCTCCTCACAGCGAGAGGCAGACTGCACCTCACTGCTAGAAGCCTCATTCCCCACAACTCCAGACACCTCACACGGGTTTGACAAGGTTAGGTTAAGGATCCCTAGCTTTATTGACAAGCTGTTTACAGGTTAAGGATTCCTAACTTTATTGACAAGCTAAAAGCTCTTACCTACCTCAGCTCATTTAAAAGCATTTTTATTGTTATGAGACATACAAGGATGAAGTTGGAGCCATCTGTGGGCCAGCATTTTCATTAGATCAACTGACTTTATCAGGTTGATATCATAATGCTGTACGAATGTGTTCCATACACGAGTCATCCTGGGGATAAATGATCTCAGATGAAGTGATGTTCTGGAGAAGGGTACAGATAGAGTGAAGCTGTTGCTTTCTGCCCATCTTGTATAGAAGCTTGCTTCACACTAAAGTGGAAAGTATGGTACTTTGACAATACAGTCTCGATCACCTCCGTCCTTATGTAAGTGTATTTATGTAAGTGCGTTTGTACGTGTAGTTTGGGGGTCTGAAATGGACCAAGGGAACAAATGTGGTACTTCGTCAATATTGGTCTTGTACATAACAGTAAGGCCACCCACATTCCTCCTTTGTTGAAGGCTCTTCTGAAATGACAGATCTATCCAGGATGGGTCCAAACGAGAGATGAGACGTCTTGCTCTGTTCTCTACTCTGTTAAGCAGTCGCAGATGAGAGGGGAGGGGGTACAGGCAAACCAAGAAAGTGGAGCATACTCAAGGTGTGAGCATACTTGTGCTTCATACAGAATCTTGCAACCCCTACTGTCAAGCAGATGCGAGATACGGTGAAGTGATGTAAGCTTCCTGGCTGCCTTGCTTGCAAGATTTAAACGTAGTTCTTCATGGTCAGTTTGGAGTCAAATTTCACCCCAAGAATATCAACTTCTTTCCCAGATACTATCACCCCTCCCATTCATCCTTACTACTACACCGACATTACCATCGTGGTGCCTAGAAACCATCATCATTTGTGTTTTCTCCGGTGCAAATGTTACTTGCCATCTATTTCCCCAAGCTGATATAGCTCTTAGCTGGTGATTGATGTAGCTTAGATCAGCTGGCATTCCTTCTCTTGTCAGAGTACAGTCGTTTGCATATGCATGGAATTCTGGGATAAGATGAAGAAGGTCACTGAAGTAGACATTCCTTAATAATGGTCCCAGCACGCTTCCTTGTGGAAGGATGTCTTGCTGATTCCGTTCCATTGAGAACTACCCTTAGATATCTACCATGAAAGTAGTCACTGAGGAGACATAGCGTAGAGCCTGCAATTCCCAGAGCTTGCAGTTTTGCTAAGAGGCCCTGGTGCCACACCCGGTCGAAAGCACCAGCAATGTCCAGTGCTACCACACAGCTGACTTTGGATTCATCCAGTGACTGGTGCCACTTAGTGGAGAGGTTTAACAACAGATCAGCAGCAGAGTAACCTTTCCTGAAGCCATATTGACGGTCACAAAGTAGTGAGTGGTAGTCAAAAAACTCTGTCATTTGTCTTGAGATTATTGTCTCAAGGATCTTGCCAGTGATTGACAGGAGTGACACTGGTCTGTAGTTGCTGATTTCTGCTCTGCTCTTCTTTTTGTGAACAGGGACTACATTTGCCTCTTTCCACAGAGAAGGCCATTTACACTGTACTAGGCAGTGCTGAAAGATGCGAGTTAGAGGTGCTGCTAGCTGGTCTGCACATCTTCTCAGCAATCTTGGGCTCAACTTGTCTGGGCCCACAGCCTTTTCTTGGTCAAGCAATTTAAGAAGGAAATGCACCTCCTCCTGCCTTATTGTCACCACTGACAGTTTTGACACAGTTCTTGCAGCTAGCCAAGGAGGGTCCCTTGCTGGATCAGGAACTTGCATTTTGGTAGCAAAGTGTTCGGCAAAGAGGTCCGCTTTCTCTTGACTACTAGTAGAGGTGGTCCCATCCTGTCGATTTAGAGGTGGAATGAGTTCATCAGGCAGATAACCTTGTCTGTCCTTGACCAGGAACCAGGTTTTGGAGCCTACTCTACCTGATGCTAGCTTTCTTTTTGTATCCACCTCCCATTTAGTGATGGCCCACTTTTGAACTTCACCCATATGCTTACAGGCTTGCCTGTGCAAGTTCCTGTTATAGGTGGTAGGATGTCTCTTATACCTTTGTCATGCCTTGTACTTAGCAGTAGCAGCCTCTCTACAACGAAAGCCAAACCAAGGCTGATCTGTAGGCTTTGTCACATATTGCCAGTGAGGAATGTGTTCTTGTTGTAGATTAAGGATGTGTCCAGTGAAGGCTTGCACTTGGTTGTCAACATCCCCTTGGAGAAGAGCATTCCAGTTGGTGGTGGCGAGCTCAGAGCAAAGGGCTGGCCAGTTACCTCTTTCCCATAGCCAGGTTGTGCATGTGGACTCCTCACCTCGTTCTGTTGGGATCTTAAGTGTCATAAAAACAGCCTTGTGGTCAAATGATCCAATGTAGCCGAGGGGTTAACAAATGACTATACCTTCTGCCAGATCACTCACTACTGGGTCAGGGGAGGAGCCAGAGATGTGAGTAGGGAAATCAACAAAGTTTCTCATGTCAAATACTGCAAGAAGGTCATCAAAGTCCCTCTGTATAAGGTGTTGGTTGAGGTCACCAACAATTATGATATGTCAACAGTTGTGTTGTAGCAGAAGGGAGTCCACATTTTCCATTAGGAAGTTGATGGGGTCTGCATGTTGCCACTGAGGTCTGTACATTGCACATGCTAGTACAGAGGTACTAGTGTTTATGCATAGCTTGAAGAACATCATTTCAAGATGAGTAGGGATAGCAACATCAATGTGCTGGGCATGTACACTTTTAGAGAAGCACACAGCAACACCTCCTCCTTGCTCTTGCCTGTCTCTTCTCATCCATGAGGTGTAGCCAGCAATTCTTGCAAAATTTTCTGGACTCCTGTTGTCCAAAAATGTTTCAACAACAGCTATCATGTCGGGACGTCGAGTGTTCACAAAAATTGTGTGTGAGCTCTCCAACATTAGTAATGAAACCTCTAATGTTGGCCAACAGGATGCTGATAGACTGGCTCCTCATGATGTGGTCAGCTTGAGGTGGTGGGTGTGTAAGGCATGTAAGGTGCCTGCCCTTGAGAGAGGTAGGGCACTGAGGCAGCTGCAGGGATGTAAGTCTGTGGTCTTGTATAAGACACAATACTACCTACTGGGCTGAAATAGGAGTAGCTGAGTGGGTGACATGTGAGTGTGTTCACCAGTTCAGAGATCCTGCTGGTTTGTTCTGAGAACAGGTCTCTAAACAGGTGGTCCTGTCTGTCAAGTTCCTCTTTCT
>NC_091300.1:31230627-31278152 GCF_038502225.1 Cherax quadricarinatus | reverse complement strand
TGATGTAGGTAACAGCTCTTAGCTTGTCAATAAAGTTAGGAATCCTTAACGTGTAAATAGCTTGTCAATAAAGCTAGGGATCCTTAACCTAACGTTGTCAAACCCTGTGTAAAAAATAGAGAGAGAGAGAGAGAGAGAGAGAGAGAGAGAGAGACAGACAGACAGAGACAGAGACACAAAGAGACAGAGGGAGAGAGAGAGAGACAGAGAGAGAGAGAGAGAGAGAGAGAGAGAGACAGACAGACAGACAGACAGACAGACAGACAGACAGACAAACAGACAGACAGACAGACAGACAGAAGGGAGAGGAGAGGCATGCATAATTCATGGAGTAATTAAATATGAAAGACACACCTGAAGTTTGAGAATATATTGAAGATAATAATATTTCGAAGAGCACCAAGCTAGATCATGTCTGTCATGAAAAATCATGTCTTGCATGGGTTGCTTCTGCAGTGTTTTAAAAATTGAGGTTGGAGAGTTGAAGGAGGAGGTCTTGCTTCTCCAGGAGGAGATTAGGAGGCTGAAGGTCCACCTCAATGGGTCTGGGAGAGAGTGTGAGGTGGCTAGAGTTGTGGGGAATGAGGCTTCTAGCAGTGAGGTGCAGTCTGTCTCTCGCTGTGAGGAGGCTGTAGTTGGGGAGGTAGCAACGGCTACCAGCAGTGAGGTGCAGCCCAGCACCTGCTACAAGTGGCGAGTGGTTCCCAGTAATGAGAGGAGAATCAGAATAAGGAAAGTCAAGAGTGAAGATCTGAAGGTAGGAAATCGCTTCTCTGTTCTTCAGGATGAATGTACTTCAGTGGCCAGTGAAGGTAAGGGTACTACTGCCCCTGCTAATGGAGGTAAGCGCATTCTTGTGGTTGGTGACTCTCAGGTAAGATATATTGACCGTGCTTTTTGTAATAGGAATAAGAAGATGAGAGATAGAGTGTGCTTCCCTGGAGCTGGTGTTGGGGACATTGTCAACAGGCTGGATATCATGTCAGGTAATAGGAACAAGCCCATTATCTGTCTGTGCTGGTGGAAATGATATTGGGAAGGGTAGGAGAGAAGAGCTGCTAGATAAGTACAGGTCAGCTATAGATTTCATTAAGTCTAAGGGAGGGATCCCAATAATATGCAGCATCTTGCCTAGAAGGGGAGTAGGAAATGAATGGTTGTCTAGGGCAATTGGTGTAAATTGCTGGCTAGACAGATACTGCAAGGAACTTGCAATCCCATTCATTGACAACTGGAACAGCTTTTATGGCAAACATGATATGTATGCAAGGGATGGGGTACATCTCTCTGGGGCTGGGGTGGTAGCACTTGCAGACTCGATTGAGAAGGCCATTGGTGAAATGCCTATGACTTTAAACTGATGGAAGATAGAGGTATGGGTGTGTGTGGGAAACAAGCAGGTTGCAACACTAGGGTTGGAAACAGTAAATGTATAAAAGGCATTCAGTATGAAGTTATAAATAAAAACAATAGATCAGGTCAGCAAACAAAGGGGGACAGCAGATGGCAGCAAGGGACTAGCTCCCTTAAGGTTTACTATACTAATAGCAGGAGTGTAAGAAATAAGATAGATGAGCTAAGATTAATTGCAAGTGCAGGAAACAGATATTATTGCTATAACAGAGACCTGGCTCAATCTGAAAGATAGAGAGATGCCCTCTGAATGTCACATACAAGGCTATAAATTATTCCACACTGACAGAGTCAACAGGAAAGGTGGTGGAGTAGCGATGTACGTCAGAGACAATTTAAATTGTTGTGTTAGACAAGATATTAAATTAGAAGCGTCAGCCACTGAATCTGTTTAGTTACAGCTTCTCGAGGGCCGAGAAAATCTAATTGTGGGTGTGATTTACAGGGCCCCAAATCTTGATAGGGAGTGCAGTAAACTTCTATGGGACGAAATTCGTAAGGCATCTACATACGAAAATGTTGTGCAAATGTTGTGCTAATGGGAGATTTCAACTATAGACAGATTGACTGGAGCAATTTGAAAGGAAATTTAGAGTCAGGTGACTTTCTTGATACGATCCAGGATTGTTTTTTAAAATAGTTTGTGACAGAGCCAACTAGGGGAAATAACCTCCTTGACTTGGTTCTTGCCAGTAGGGAAACACTAATTAATAATCTTGAGGTTAATGATGAGCTTGGGGAAAGTGATCACAAATCACTCAGTTTTAATATATCATGGAATTCCCCTAATAATGGCAATCAAGTCTCTGTCCCTGACTTCCGCTTGGCTGATTTCATAGGACTGAAAAATTACTTAGGTGGGCTGAACTGGAATAACCTGACTAAGGGTCAGGTAGGTGGTGATGGTTGCCGATATGACACTTTCCAGGGCATAGTTCTAGCTGCTCAGTCAAATTATGTTCCAAATAGGGAAATCAGATCAAACAAAAATGATCCTAAATGGATGAACAATAGATTAAAATATCTAATTGGTCAAAAGAGAGGCATATATAGGCATATCAAAAGAGGGGAGGGGCAATTAAGAAATCGATATATTCAGTTAAAGAGAGAAATAAAAAAATGAATTGGAAAAGCAAAAAGAGATTATGAGGTTAAAGTTGCAAGAGATTCGAAGACTAACCCAAAAGGATTCTTTCAGGTATACAGAAGTAAGATCAGGGACAAGATAGGTCCACTCAAAAGTTCCTCGGGTCAGCTCACTGACAGTGATAAGGAAATGTGTAGAAGTTTTAACACATACTTCCTCTCAGTTTTTACACAGGAGGATACCAGCGATATTCCAGAAATGATAAATTATGTGGAACAAGACGATTATAAACTGTGCACGATTAGGGTCACAAGTGACATGGTCCTTAGGCAAATAGATAAATTAAAACCTAACAAATCCCCAGGCCCTGATGAACTGTATGCAAGGGTTCTAAAGGAATGTAAAGAGGAGCTTAGCAAACCTTTGGCTAATCTTTTCAACATATCACTACAAACTGGCATGGTGCCAGATAAGTGGAAAATGGCAAATGTGATACCTATTTTCAAAGCAGGTGACAGGTCCTTAGCTTCGAACTATAGACCAAGATGCCTAACCTCCATAGTGGGAAAATTTATGGAATCAATAATTGCCGAGGCAGTTCGTAGCCACCTTGAAAAGCATAAATTAATCAACGAATCTCAGCATGGTTTTACAAAGGGGCGTTCCTGCCTTACGAATTTATTAACTTTTTTCACTAAGGTATTTGAGGAGGTAGATCATGGTAATGAATATGATATTGTGTATATGGACTTCAGTAAGGCTTTTGACAGGGTCCCACATCAGAGACTATTGAGGAAAATTAAGGCACATGGAATAGGAGGAGAAATTTTTTCCTGGATAGAGGCATGGTTGACAAATAGGCAGCAGAGAGTTTGCATAAATGGGGAGAAATCAGAGTGGGGAAGCGTCACGAGCGGTGTTCCACAGGGGTCAGTGTTGGGCCCCCTGCTGTTCACAATATACATAAACGACATAGATGAGGGCATAAAGAGCGACATCAGCAAGTTTGCCGATGACACCAAAATAGGCCGTCGAATTCATTCTGACGAGGACATTAGAGCACTCCAGGAAGATTTGAATAGACTGATGCAGTGGTCGGAGAGGTGGCAGATGCAGTTTAATATAGACAAATGCAAAGTTCTAAATGTTGGACAGGACAATAACCGTGCCACATATAAACTAAATAATGTAGATCTTAATATTACGGATTGCGAAAAAGATTTAGGAGTTCTGGTTAGCAGTAATCTGAAACCAAGACAACAGTGCATAAGTGTTCGCAATAAAGCTAATAGAATCCTTGGCTTCATATCAAGAAGCATAAATAATAGGAGTCCTCAGGTTGTTCTTCAACTCTATACATCCTTGGTTAGGCCTCATTTAGATTATGCTGCACAGTTTTGGTCACCGTATTACAGAATGGATGTAAATGCTCTGGAAAATGTACAAAGGAGGATGACAAAGTTGATCCCATGTATCAGAAACCTTCCCTATGAGGATAGACTAAGGGCCCTGAATCTGCACTCTCTAGAAAGACGTAGAATTAGGGGGGATATGATTGAGGTGTATAAATGAAAGACAGGAATAAATAAAGGGGATGTAAATAGTGTGCTGAAAATATTTAGCCTAGACAGGACTCGCAGCAATGGTTTTAAGTTAGAAAAATTCAGATTCAGGAAGGATATATGAAAGTACTAGTTTGGTAATAGAGTTGTGGATGAGTGGAACAAACTCCCAAGTACAGTCCTAGAGGCCAGAACGTTGTGTAGCTTTAAAAATAGGTTGAATAAATACATGAGTGGGTGTGGGTGGGTGTGAGTTGGACCTGATTAGCTTGTGCTACCAGGACGGTTGCCGTGTTCCTCCCTTAAGTCAAGGTGACCTGACCTGACTAGGTTGGGTGCATTGGCTTAAGCCGGTAGGAGACTTGGACCTGCCTCGCATGGGCCAGTAGGCCTGCTGCAGTGTTCCTTCGTTCTTATGTTCTTATGTTCTTATGTGAGAAGACCATGTCTGTCGTTAGACATTTAGGATGTCGCCCCAATGTCGTTGGTGAAGGCCTCTTGCTCCGAGGAGTTAGACCTACCCTCCACCTCCTTTGATGATGCTGGCTTACCTCCAATCCCAAAGATAGTTTGACTCTTACAGGTTCTGCGGTTCCCCTTGAATATCAACATGATTTTTTTTTTTTTTTTGCTTTTTCACCCACCAACTCATCACGACAGGTCTACATGAACATAAGTTAGTCACCAGCCTGGATCTGGAACATACACAAGCACGATAGTAGCATTGGCAGCTTCTGACGAAGCCATTAAACTGGCCTTCGTCTGGCCCACCCATCCGCAAGGCAACTCGTGCCTAGTGTCGAGGCTTGAAGGTAAAAACAATACAACGATCTATCAAGTAGAGACGCCTATGTACACCACGAGTGTCGACGAATGACGTCTATCTTTCGGCGGGAACCAGACACAAATAAAACAAAAATAGGCGTCAAGAAGAGTGAAAGCCTAAGCCGGGTGATCCTTGTTTGAGGACTAATAATGATATTCACCATAAGATACAGGAGTTTTGCAACAAAAATTCAAGAAAGGTCGACTTACTGCCGGCTTATTTTGCTATTAAGATACAAGCTCAAAATACAGAAAGATCATCACCATTACTTAAAAACGAACTGTGTCAAAGTTATCGGAAATAAACATAGGAAAGACTGAGAAGCCAGACATATGAGCTCTGGACTGTTACGTGATTGTGTTAGCCAGCTGGCATCGTCTCCCACTCGTCTCTATCAACTCTTCCTAGCACAGAGTAAAGACCCTTTTTATAGAAGCCGACTATTGCAGTCAAGAATGATAAAAGAATGAAATGGGCAATCATCATGAACTTCAGACTAGTGGTACTGCTGTCAATTCTTCACAAAACTTTTGTGACTCCCACAATATCAGAAATTTTAAACTTTCATTTCTTGCTTTTATAGTTAGCGTTATGATTTCAGAAAAAGTCGCGCTACAGCAAATCTACTGAACTTCCCCAGCGCATGTCTCCAGTCACTGCATGAATCTAGAATCTGTTGTGGTGTTACATTAGGCAGGCAGCGATGGCGCCGTTGACAGGGTATAGCACCATGGTTTCCTGGAATATTAGGTCTTTAGTAATTAACTTCAGTGTGGACTGAGTGTCAGTCTTCCACAGAGGAGTGTGCTTCCTTGTGTGTTATGGAATGTCTACTTCAAAGACCTAAGTAAGCTCATCCCTGCCTACGCAGACAGACTGGTGCACTCTAACCTTTACCTATATAACAGAGGAGATCATGGCTCAGTGGTAGCGCCTTCGGCTAACAACCAAAGGACCCGGGTTCAGTCAAAGGAAGGATGGAGACATCGGGCATGTTTGGTTACATATATTTGTGTGGGTCTCATCCTGTGGGTACCTGTGATAGGTTTTCCAGGATTCTTCTATGCTCACGTGTCGGCCTGAGGTCAGATTTCTCTGCTGAGGGCCTCGTCAACTAGGCTGTTGGTGCTAGCATTTCGTAGGCCCAAATAGCCATCAAAACCCGGCTGATCAGCCACTTGCTCCCAGAGCAGTCCATCACCCATCCTGCACTCTCCCAGCGCAATCCAACACCCATCCTGTACTCTCCCAGCGCAATCCAACACCCATCCTGTACTCTCCCAGCGCAATCCAACACCCATCCTGCACTCTCCCAGCGCAGTCCATCACCCATCCTGCACTCTCCCAGCGCAGTCCATCACCCATCCTGCACTCTCCCAGCGCAGTCCATCACCCATTCTGCACTCCCCCAGAGCAGTCCATCACCCATCCTGCACTCTCCCAGCGCAGTCCATCACCCATCCTGCACTCTCCCAGCGCAGTCCATCACCCATCCTGCACTCTCCCAGAGCAGTCCATCACCCATCCTGCACTCTCCCAGAGCAGTCCATCACCCATCCTGCACTCTCCCAGCGAAGTCCATTACCCATCCTGCACTCTCCCAGCGCAGTCCATCACCCATCCTGTACTCTCCCAGAGCAATCCATCACCCATCCTGCACTCTCACAGTGCTCTCCAACACCCATCCTGCACTCTCCCAGCGCAGTCCATCACCCATCCTGCACTCTCACAGTGCTCTCCAACACCCATCCTGCACTCTCCCAGCGCAGTCCAACACCCATCCTGTACTCTTCCAGAGCAGTCCATCACCCATACTGTACTCTCCCAGCGAAGTCCATCACCCATCCTGCACTCTCCCAGCGCAGTCCATCACCCATCCTGCACTCTCCCAGCGCAGTCCATCACCCATCCTGTACTCTCCCAGCGCAGTCCATCACCCATCCTGTACTCTCCCAGCGCAGTCCATCACCCATCCTGTACTCTCCCAGAGCAGTCCATCACCCATCCTGCACTCTCCCAGCGCAGTCCATCACCCATCCTGTACTCTCCCAGCGCAGTCCATCACCCATCCTGTACTCTCCCAGAGCAGTCCATCACCCATCCTGTACTCTCCCAGCGCAGTCCATCACCCATCCTGTACTCTCCCAGCGCAGTCCATCACCCATCCTGTACTCTCCCAGCGAAGTCCATCACCCATCCTGCACTCTCCCAGCGCAGTCCATCACCCATCCTGCACTCTCCCAGCGCAGTCCATCACCCATCCTGTACTCTCCCAGCGCAGTCCATCACCCATCCTGTACTCTCCCAGCGCAGTCCATCACCCATCCTGTACTCTCCCAGAGCAGTCCATCACCCATCCTGCACTCTCCCAGAGCAGTCCATCACCCATCCTGCACTCTCCCAGCGCAGTCCAACACCCATCCTGCACTCTTCCAGAGCAGTCCATCACCCATCCTGCACTCTCCCAACGCAGTCCATCACCCATCCTGTACTCTCCCAGCGCAGTCCATCACCCATCCTGTACTCTCCCAGCGCAGTCCATCACACATCCTGCACTCTCCCAACGCAGTCCATCACCCATCCTGTACTCTCCCAGCGCAGTCCATCACCCATCCTGTACTCTCCCAGCGCAGTCCATCACACATCCTGTACTCTCCCAGCGCAGTCCATCACCCATCCTGTACTCTCCCAGCGCAGTCCATCACCCATCCTGAACACTCCCCGCGCAGGCCATCACCCATCCTGTACTCTCCCAGCGCAGTCCATCACCCATCCTGTACTCTCCCAGCGCAGTCCATCACCCATCCTGTACTCTCCCAGCGCAGTCCATCACCCATCCTGTACTCTCCCAGCGCAGTCCATCACCCATCCTGTACTCTCCAAGCGCAGTCCATCACCCATCCTGTACTCTCCCAGCGCAGTCCATCACCCATCCTGAACTCTCCCAGCGCAGTCCATCACCCATCCTGTACTCTCCCAGCGCAGTCCATCACCCATCCTGCACTCTCCCACCGCAGTCCATCACCCATCCTGCACTCCCCCAGAGCAGTCCATCACCCATCCTGTACTCTCCCAGCGCAGTCCATCGCCCATCCTGCACTCCCCCAGAGCAGTCCATCACCCATCCTGCACTCTCCCAGCGCAGTCCATCACCCATCCTGCACTCTCCCAGCGCAGTCCATCACCCATCCTGCACTCCCCCAGAGCAGTCCATCACCCATCCTGTACTCTCCCAGCGCAGTCCATCACCCATCCTGTACTCTCCCAGCGCAGTCCATCACCCATCCTGTACTCTCCCAGCGCAGTCCATCACACATCCTGTACTCTCCCAGCGCAGTCCATCACCCATCCTGTACTCTCCCAGCGCAGTCCATCACCCATCCTGCACTCTCCCAGAGCAGTCAATCTCCCATCCTGGACTCTCCCAGCGCAGTCCATCACCCATCCTGTACTCTCCCAGCGCAGTCCATCACCCATCCTGTACTCTCCCAGCGCAGTCCATCACCCATCCTGCACTCTCCCAGCGCAGTCCATCACCCATCCTGTACTCTCCAAGCGCAGTCCATCACCCATCCTGTACTCTCCCAGCGCAGTCCATCACCCATCCTGTACTCTCCCAGCGCAGTCCATCACCCATCCTGCACTCTCCCAGCGCAGTCCATCACCCATCCTGCACTCTCCCACCGCAGTCCATCACCCATCCTGCACTCCCCCAGAGCAGTCCATCACCCATCCTGCACTCTCCCAGCGCAGTCCATCACCCATCCTGCACTCCCCCAGAGCAGTCCATCACCCATCCTGCACTCTCCCAGCGCAGTCCATCACCCATCCTGCACTCTCCCAGCGCAGTCCATCACCCATCCTGCACTCCCCCAGAGCAGTCCATCACCCATCCTGTACTCTCCCAGCGCAGTCCATCACCCATCCTGTACTCTCCCAGAGCAGTCCATCACCCATCCTGCACTCTCCCAGCGCAGTCCATCACCCATCCTGCACTCTCCTACGGCAGTCCATCACCCATCCTGCACTCCCCCAGAGCAGTCCATCACCCATCCTGTACTCTCCCAGCGCAGTCCATCACCCATCCTGCACTCTCCCAGAGCAGTCCATCACCCATCCTGCACTCTCCCAGCGCAGTCCATCACCCATCCTGCACTCTCCCAGCGCAGTCCATCACCCATCCTGCACTCTCCCAGCGCAGTCCATCACCCATCCTGCACTCCCCCAGAGCAGTCCATCACCCATCCTGCACTCTCCCAGCGCAGTCCATCACCCATCCTGCACTCTCCCAGCGCAGTCCATCACCCATCCTGCACTCTCCCAGCGCAGTCCAACACCCATCCTGCACTCCCCCAGAGCAGTCCATCACCCATCCTGCACTCTCCCAGCGCAGTCCATCACCCATCCTGCACTCTCCCAGCGCAGTCCATCACCCATCCTGCACTCCCCCAGAGCAGTCCATCACCCACCCTGCACTCTCCCAGCGCAGTCCATCACCCATCCTGCACTCTCCCAGCGCAGTCCATCACCCATCCTGCACTCTCCCAGCGCAGTCCATCACCTATCCTGCACTCCCCCAGAGCAGTCCATCACCCATCCTGCACTCTCCCAGCGCAGTCCATCACCCATCCTGCACTCCCCCAGAGCAGTCCATCACCCATACTGTACTCTCCCAGAGCAGTCCATCACCCATCCTGCACTCTCCCAGCGCAGTCCATCACCCATCCTGCACTCTCACAGCGCAATCCAACACCCATCCTGTACTCTCCCAGCGCAATCCAACACCCATCCTGTACTCTCCCAGCGCAATCCAACACCCATCCTGCACTCTCCCAGCGCAATCCATCACCCATCCTGCACTCTCCCAGCGCAGTCCATCACCCATCCTGCACTCTCCCAGCGCAGTCCATCACCCATTCTGCACTCCCCCAGAGCAGTCCATCACCCATCCTGCACTCTCCCAGCGCAGTCCATCACCCATCCTGCACTCTCCTAGCGCAGTCCATCACCCATCCTGCACTCTCCCAGAGCAGTCCATCACCCATCCTGCACTCTCCCAGAGCAGTCCATCACCCATCCTGCACTCTCCCAGCGAAGTCCATCACCCATCCTGCACTCTCCCAGCGCAGTCCATCACCCATCCTGTACTCTCCCAGAGCAATCCATCACCCATCCTGCACTCTCGCAGTGCTCTCCAACACCCATCCTGCACTCTCCCAGCGCAGTCCATCACCCATCCTGCACTCTCACAGTGCTCTCCAACACCCATCCTGCACTCTCCCAGCGCAGTCCAACACCCATCCTGTACTCTTCCAGAGCAGTCCATCACCCATACTGTACTCTCCCAGCGCAGTCCATCACCCATCCTGCACTCTCCCAGCGCAGTCCATCACCCATCCTGCACTCTCCCAGCGCAGTCCATCACCCATCCTGCACTCTCCCAGCGCAGTCCATCACCCATCCTGTACTCTCCCAGCGCAGTCCATCACCCATCCTGTACTCTCCCAGCGCAGTCCATCACCCATCCTGTACTCTCCCAGCGCAGTCCATCACCCATCCTGTACTCCCCCAGAGCAGTCCATCACCCATCCTGCACTCCCCCAGAGCAGTCCATCACCCATCCTGCACTCTCCCAGCGCAGTCCAACACCCATCCTGTACTCTTCCTGAGCAGTCCATCACCCATCCTGCACTCTCCCAGCGCAGTCCATCACCCATCCTGTACTCTCCCAGCGCAGTCCATCACCCATCCTGTACTCTCCCAGCGCAGTCCATCACCCATCCTGCACTCTCCCAGCGCAGTCCATCACCCATCCTGTACTCTCCCAGAGCAGTCCATCACCCATCCTGTACTCTCCCAGCGCAGTCCATCACCCATCCTGCACTCTCCCAGCGCAGTCCATCACCCATCCTGCACTCTCTCAGCGCAGTCCATCACCCATCCTGTACTCTCCCAGCGCAGTCCATCACCCATCCTGTACTCTCCCACCGCAGTCCATCACCCATCCTGTACTCTCCCAGCGCAGTCCATCACCCATCCTGCACTCTCCCAGCGCAGTCCATCACCCATCCTGGACTCTCCCAGCGCAGTCCATCACCCATCCTGTACTCTCCCAGCGCAGTCCATCACCCATCCTGTACTCTCCCAGCGCAGTCCATCACCCATCCTGCACTCTCCCAGCGCAGTCCATCACCCATCCTGCACTCTCCCAGCGCAGTCCATCACCCATCCTGCACTCCCCCAGAGCAGTCCATCACCCATCCTGCACTCTCCCAGCGCAGTCCATCACCCATCCTGCACTCCCCCAGAGCAGTCCATCACCCATCCTGCACTCTCCCAGCGCAGTCCATCACCCATCCTGCACTCTCCCAGCGCAGTCCATCACCCATCCTGCACTCCCCCAGAGCAGTCCATCACCCATCCTGTACTCTCCCAGCGCAGTCCATCACCCATCCTGTACTCTCCCAGAGCAGTCCATCACCCATCCTGCACTCTCCCAGCGCAGTCCATCACCCATCCTGCACTCTCCCAGCGCAGTCCATCACCCATCCTGCACTCCCCCAGAGCAGTCCATCACCCATCCTGCACTCTCCCAGCGCAGTCCATCACCCATCCTGCACTCTCCCAGCGCAGTCCATCACCCATCCTGCACTCCCCCAGAGCAGTCCATCACCCATCCTGTACTCTCCCAGCGCAGTCCATCACCCATCCTGTACTCTCCCAGCGCAGTCCATCACCCATCCTGTACTCTCCCAGCGCAGTCCATCACCCATCCTGCACTCTCCCAGCGCAGTCCATCACCCATCCTGTACTCTCCCAGCGCAGTCCATCACCCATCCTGTACTCTCCCAGCGCAGTCCATCACCCATCCTGCACTCTCCCAGCGCAGTCCATCACCCATCCTGTACTCTCCCAGCGCAGTCCATCACCCATCCTGTACTCTCCCAGCGCAGTCCATCACCCATCCTGCACTCTCCCAGCGCAGTCCATCACCCATCCTGTACTCTCCTAGCGCAGTCCATCACCCATCCTGCACTCTCCCAGCGCAGTCCATCACCCATCCTGTACTCTCCCAGCGCAGTCCATCACCCATCCTGCACTCCCCCAGAGCAGTCCATCACCCATCCTGCACTCCCCCAGAGCAGTCCATCACCCATCCTGCACTCTCCCAGCGCAGTCCATCACCCATCCTGTACTCTCCTAGCGCAGTCCATCACCCATCCTGCACTCCCCCAGAGCAGTCCATCACCCATCCTGTACTCTCCCAGCGCAGTCCATCACCCATCCTGCACTCTCCCAGAGCAGTCCATCACCCATCCTGCACTCTCCCAGCGCAGTCCATCACCCATCCTGCACTCTCCCAGCGCAGTCCATCACCCATCCTGCACTCTCCCAGCGCAGTCCATCACCCATCCTGCACTCCCCCAGAGCAGTCCATCACCCATCCTGCACTCTCCCAGTGCAGTCCATCACCCATCCTGCACTCTCCCAGCGCAGTCCATCACCCATCCTGCACTCTCCCAGAGCAGTCCATCACCCATCCTGCACTCTCCCAGAGCTGTCCATCACCCATCCTGCACTCTCCCAGCGAAGTCCATCACCCATCCTGCACTCTCCCAGCGCAGTCCATCACCCATCCTGTACTCTCCCAGAGCAATCCATCACCCATCCTGCACTCTCACAGTGCTCTCCAACACCCATCCTGCACTCTCCCAGCGCAGTCCATCACCCATCCTGCACTCTCACAGTGCTCTCCAACACCCATCCTTCACTCTCCCAGCGCAGTCCAAAATCCATCCTGTACTCTCCCAGCGCAATCCATCACCCATCCTGCACTCTCCCAGCGCAGTCCATCACCCATCCTGCACTCTCCCAGCGCAGTCCATCACCCATCCTGTACTCTCCCAGCGCAGTCCATCACCCATCCTGTACTCTCCCAGCGCAGTCCATCACCCATCCTGTACTCTCCCAGCGCAGTCCATCACCCATCCTGTACTCTCCCAGAGCAGTCCATCACCCATCCTGCACTCTCCCAGAGCAGTCCATCACCCATCCTGCACTCTCCCAGCGCAGTCCAACACCCATCCTGTACTCTTCCTGAGCAGTCCATCACCCATCCTGCACTCTCCCAGTGCAGTCCATCACCCATCCTGTACTCTCCCAGCGCAGTCCATCACCCATCCTGTACTCTCCCAGCGCAGTCCATCACCCATCCTGCACTCTCCCAGCGCAGTCCATCACCCATCCTGTACTCTCCCAGCGCAGTCCATCACCCATCCTGTACTCTCCCAGCGCAGTCCATCACCCATCCTGCACTCTCCCAGCGCAGTCCATCACCCATCCTGCACTCTCCCAGCGCAGTCCATCACCCATCCTGTACTCTCCCAGCGCAGTCCATCACCCATCCTGTACTCTCCCAGCGCAGTCCATCACCCATCCTGTACTCTCCCAGCGCAGTCCATCACCCATCCTGTACTCTCCCAGCGCAGTCCATCACGCATCCTGCACTCTCCCAGCGCAGTCCATCACCCATCCTGTACTCTCCCAGCGCAGTCCATCACCCATCCTGTACTCTCCCAGCTCAGTCCATCACCCATCCTGTACTCTCCCAGCGCAGTCCATCACCCATCCTGCACTCTCCCAGCGCAGTCCATCACCCATCCTGCACTCCCCAGAGCAGTCCATCACCCATCCTGTACTCTCCCAGCGCAGTCCATCACCCATCCTGCACTCTCCCAGCGCAGTCCATCACCCATCCTGTACTCTCCCAGCTCAGTCCATCACCCATCCTGTACTCTCCCAGCGCAGTCCATCACCCATCCTGCACTCTCCCAGCGCAGTCCATCACCCATCCTGCACTCCCCCAGAGCAGTCCATCACCCATCCTGTACTCTCCCAGCGCAGTCCATCACCCATCCTGCACTCTCCCAGCGCAGTCCATCACCCATCCTGTACTCTCCCAGCTCAGTCCATCACCCATCCTGTACTCTCCCAGCGCAGTCCATCACCCATCCTGCACTCTCCCAGCGCAGTCCATCACCCATCCTGCACTCCCCCAGAGCAGTCCATCACCCATCCTGTACTCTCCCAGCGCAGTCCATCACCCATCCTGCACTCCCCCAGAGCAGTCCATCACCCATCCTGTACTCTCCCAGCGCAGTCCATCACCCATCCTGCACTCTCCCAGCGCAGTCCATCACCCATCCTGCACTCTCCCATCGCAGTCCAACACCCATCCTGTACTCTTCCTGAGCAGTCCATCACCCATCCTGCACTCTCCCAGCGCAGTCCATCACCCATCCTGTACTCTCCCAGCGCAGTCCATCACCCATCCTGTACTCTCCCAGCGCAGTCCATCACCCATCCTGCACTCTCCCAGCGCAGTCCATCACCCATCCTGTACTCTCCCAGCGCAGTCCATCACCCATCCTGTACTCTCCCAGCGCAGTCCATCACCCATCCTGCACTCTCCCAGCGCAGTCCATCACCCATCCTGCACTCTCCCAGCGCAGTCCATCACCCCTCCTGTACTCTCCCAGCGCAGTCCATCACCCATCCTGTACTCTCCCAGCGCAGTCCATCACCCATCCTGTACTCTCCCAGCGCAGTCCATCACCCATCCTGCACTCTCCCAGCGCAGTCCATCACCCATCCTGTACTCTCCCAGCGCAGTCCATCACCCATCCTGTACTCTCCCAGCGCAGTCCATCACCCATCCTGTACTCTCCCAGCGCAGTCCATCACCCATCCTGTACTCTCCCAGCGCAGTCCATCACCCATCCTGTACTCTCCCAGCGCAGTCCATCACGCATCCTGCACTCTCCCAGCGCAGTCCATCACCCATCCTGTACTCTCCCAGCGCAGTCCATCACCCATCCTGTACTCTCCCAGCGCAGTCCATCACCCATCCTGTACTCTCCCAGCTCAGTCCATCACCCATCCTGTACTCTCCCAGCGCAGTCCATCACCCATCCTGCACTCTCCCAGCGCAGTCCATCACCCATCCTGCACTCCCCCAGAGCAGTCCATCACCCATCCTGTACTCTCCCAGCGCAGTCCATTACCCATCCTCCACTCTCCTAGCGCAGTCCATCACCCATCCTGCACTCCCCCAGAGCAGTCCATCACCCATCCTGTACTCTCCCAGCGCAGTCCATCACCCATCCTGCACTCTCCCTGCGCAGTCCATCACCAATCCTGCACTCCCCCAGAGCAGTCCATCACCCATCCTGCACTCTCCCAGCGCAGTCCATCACCCATCCTGCACTCCCCCAGAGCAGTCCATCACCCATCCTGCACTCTCCCAGCGCAGTCCATCACCCATCCTGCACTCTCCCAGCGCAGTCCATCACCCATCCTGCACTCCCCCAGAGCAGTCCATCACCCATCCTGAACTCTCCCAGCGCAGTCCATCACCCATCCTGTACTCTCCCAGAGCAGTCCATCACCCATCCTGCACTCTCCCAGCGCAGTCCATCACCCATCCTGCACTCCCCCAGAGCAGTCCATCACCCATCCTGCACTCTCCCAGCGCAGTCCATTACCCATCCTCCACTCTCCTAGCGCAGTCCATCACCCATCCTGCACTCCCCCAGAGCAGTCCATCACCCATCCTGTACTCTCCCAGCGCAGTCCATCACCCATCCTGCACTCTCCCAGAGCAGTCCATCACCCATCCTGCACTCTCCCAGCGCAGTCCATCACCCATCCTGCACTCCCCCAGAGCAGTCCATCACCCATCCTGTACTCTCCCAGCGCAGTCCATCACCCATCCTGCACTCTCCCAGAGCAGTCCATCACCCATCCTGTACTCTCCCAGCGCAGTCCATCACCCATCCTGCACTCTCCCAGAGCAGTCCATCACCCATCCTGCACTCTCCCAGCGCAGTCCATCACCCATCCTGCACTCCCCCAGAGCAGTCCATCACCCATCCTGCACTCTCCCAGCGCAGTCCATCACCCATCCTGCACTCTCCTAGCGCAGTCCATCACCCATCCTGCACTCCCCCAGAGCAGTCCATCACCCATCCTGTACTCTCCCAGCGCAGTCCATCACCCATCCTGCACTCTCCCCGAGCAGTCCATCTCCCATCCTGCACTCTCCCAGCGCAGTCCATCACCCATCCTGCACTCTCCCAGTGCAGTCCATCACCCATCCTGCACTCTCCCAGCGCAGTCCATCACCCATCCTGCACTCCCCCAGAGCAGTCCATCACCCATCCTGTACTCTCCCAGCGCAGTCCATCACCCATCCTGTACTCTCCCAGAGCAGTCCATCACCCATCCTGCACTCTCCCAGCGCAGTCCATCACCCATCCTGCACTCTCCCAGCGCAGTCCATTACCCATCCTGCACTCCCCCAGAGCAGTCCATCACCTATCCTGCACTCTCCCAGCGCAGTCCATCACCCATCCTGCACTCCCCCAGAGCAGTCCATCACCCATCCTGTACTCTCCCAGCGCAGTCCATCACCCATCCTGCACTCTCCCAGCGCAGTCCATCACCCATCCTGCACTCTCCCAGCGCAGTCCATCACCCATCCTGCACTCCCCCAGAGCAGTCCATCACCTATCCTGCACTATCCCAGCGCAGTCCATCACCCATCCTGCACTCTCCTAGCGCAGTCTATCACCCATCCTGCACTCCCCCAGAGCAGTCCATCACCCATCCTGTACTCTCCCAGCGCAGTCCATCACCCATCCTGCACTCTCCCAGAGCAGTCCATCACCCATCCTGCACTCTCCCAGCGCAGTCCATCACCCATCCTGCACTCTCCCAGCGCAGTCCATCACCCATCCTGCACTCTCCCAGCGCAGTCCATCACCCATCCTGAACTGGCCAATAGCAGTCCATCACCCATCCTGCACTCTCCCAGCGCAGTCCATCACCCATCCTGCACTCTCCCTGCGCAGTCCATCACCCATCCTGCACTCCCCCAGAGCGGTCCATCACCCATCCTGCACTCTCCCAGCGCAGTCCATCACCCATCCTGCACTCTCCCAGCGCAGTCCATCACCCATCCTGCACTCTCCCAGCGCAGTCCATCACCCATCCTGCACTCTCCCAGCGCAGTCCATCACCTATCCTGCACTCCCCCAGAGCAGTCCATCACCCATCCTGCACTCTCCCAGCGCAGTCCATCACCCATCCTGCACTCCCCCAGAGCAGTCCATCACCCATCCTGTACTCTCCCAGAGCAGTCCATCACCCATCCTGCACTCTCCCAGCGCAGTCCATCACCCATCCTGCACTCTCCCAGCGCAGTCCATCACCCATCCTGCACTCTCCCAGCGCAGTCCATCACCCATCCTGTACTCTCCAAGCGCAGTCCATCACCCATCCTGCACTCCCCCAGAGCAGTCCATCACCCATCCTGCACTCTCCCAGCGCAGTCCATCACCCATCCTGCACTCTCTCAGCGCAGTCCATCACCCATCCTGGACTCTCCCAGCGCAGTCCATCACCCATCCTGCACTCTCCCAGCGCAGTCCATCACCCATCCTGCACTCTCCCAGCGCAGTCCATCACCCATCCTGCATTCTCCCAGCGCAGTCCATCACCCATCCTGCACTCTCCCAGAGCAGTCCATCATCTATCCTGCACTATCCCAGCGCAGTCCATCACCCATCCTGCATTCTCCCAGCGCAGTCCATCACCCATCCTGCACTCTCCCAGAGCAGTCCATCACCCATCCTGCACTCTCCCAGAGCAGTCCATCACCCATCCTGCACTCTCCCAGCGCAGTCCATCACCCATCCTGCACTCTCCCAGAGCAGTCCATCACCCATCCTGCACTCTCCCAGCGCAGTCCATCACCCATCCTGCACTCTCCCAGAGCAGTCCATCACCCATCCTGCACTCTCCCAGAGCAGTCCATCACCCATCCTGCACTCTCCCAGCGCAGTCCATCACCCATCCTGCACTCTCCCAGAGCAGTCCATCACCCATCCTGCACTCTCCCAGAGCAGTCCATCACCCATCCTGCACTCTCCCAGCGCAGTCCATCACCCATCCTGCACTCTCCCAGAGCAGTCCATCACCCATCCTGCACTCTCCCAGCGCAGTCCATCACCCATCCTGCACTCTCCCAGAGCAGTCCATCACCAATCCTGCACTCTCCCAGAGCAGTCCATCACCCATCCTGCACTCTCCCAGAGCAGTCCATCACCCATCCTGCACTCTCCCAGAGCAGTCCATCACCCATCCTGCACTCTCCCAGAGCAGTCCATCACCCATCCTGCACTCTCCCAGAGCAGTCCATCACCCATCCTGCACTCTCCCAGCGCAGTCCATCACCCATCCTGCACTCTACCAGCGCAGTCCATCACCCATCCTGCACTCTCCCAGCGCAGTCCATCACCCATCCTACACTCTCCCAGCGCAGTCCATCATCCATCCTGCACTCTCCCAGCGCAGTCCATCACCCATCCTGCACTCTCCCAGAGCAGTCCATCACCCATCCTGCACTCTCCCAGCGCAGTCCATCACCCATCCTGCACTCTCCCAGAGCAGTCCATCACCCATCCTGCACTCTCAGAGCAGTCCATCACCCATCCTGCACTCTCCCAGAGCAGTCCATCACCCATCCTGCACTCTCCCAGCGCAGTCCATCACCCATCCTGCACTCTCCCAGAGCAGTCCATCACCCATCCTGCACTCTCAGAGCAGTCCATCACCCATCCTGCACTCTCCCAGAGCAGTCCATCACCCATCCTGCACTCTCCCAGCGCAGTCCATCACCCATCCTGCACTCTCCCAGAGCAGTCCATCACCCATCCTTCACTCTCAGAGCAGTCCATCACCCATCCTGCACTCTCCCAGAGCAGTCCATCACCCATCCTGCACTCTCCCAGAGCAGTCCATCACCCATCCTGCACTCTCCCAGAGCAGTCCATCACCCATCCTGCACTCTCCCAGAGCAGTCCATCACCCATCCTGCACTCTCCCAGCGCAGTCCATCACCCATCCTGCACTCTTTCAGAGCAGTCCATCACCCATCCTGCACTCTCAGAGCAGTCCATCACCCATCCTGCACTCTCCCAGAGCAGTCCATCACCCATCCTGCACTCTACCAGCGCAGTCCATCACCCATCCTACACTCTCCCAGCGCAGTCCATCACCCATCCTGTACTCTCCCAGCGCAGTCCATCACCCATCCTGTACTCTCCCAGTTCACTCCAACACTTTTGCAACACTCAGGACATTTTATTCCCAAATGCTACAAAAGCGTCTAATTCTTCAACTTTTCATTTTTTTATCCATTAACCTCACACTTCCATGAGATATTGATCCAAATGGTAATAGGCTGAAGAATTGTAGAGAACCGGCAAGTTGATAAAGTAGACACATGTACAACACTTGTGTATCTTTAATGAGGAAACGTTTCGCCACACAGTGGCTTCATCAGTCCATACAAAGGAGAATCGTGAAGAACAGGAGGAGTTTGAGGTAATCAGTCCCTCAACCTTAAGTCGATGTAATCAGTCCATCAATCTTGAAAAGAATACAGCATATGTGCGAAGTGGCTTATATACTGTAGGCAGGAGAGGTGCAGCAGTCGTAGGTGGCGTCACATTTGTCCAATGTGGAAGTAGGTCGTGCCCAAATGTTAGGCTAGTGAAGAATTCCCAAGTATTAAGATCCCAAGAAGTTGCAGTGTCAGACAGGAACAGACGGCAACAGTTATGCAACTTTATTAATAAACGTTTCGCCTACACAGTAGGCTTCCAGTCCAGTAAGTACAAAAGTAAACAGGAGCAGTAGATATGTGAAGACGATGTAATCAGTCCATCACTTTTGAAGTAGGAGATTTGAGGTTGTCAGTCCCACAGCCTGGAGAAGAGGAAACGTTTCGCCACACATTAAAGATACCCAAGTGTTGAAGATTGAGACACTAATGCAGCATATGGGAATCTTTATTCAGGACAGGCCCCAAATGTTAGTAGGAATACTAACATTTGGGGCCTGTCCTGAATAAAGATTCCCATATGCTGCATTAGTGTCTCAATCTTCAACTTGTCGGTTTTTCAAACCATTCATCACATACCCAAGTGTTGCACATGTGTCTAATTTATCAAACTGTCAGCTCTCTGAACCATTCATCCACAATCCTGTCAGACACTGCAACTTTTTGGGATCTTAATACTTGGGAATTCTTCACTTGCTTAACCCTTGGGCACGACCTACTTCCACATGGACAAATGTGTTACCACCTACGACTGCTGCAACTCTCCTGCCTGCAGTATATAAGCCATTTCGCACATATGCTGTATTCTTTTCAAGATTGATGGACTGATTACATCGACTTAAGGCTGAGGGACTGATTACCTCAAACTCCTCCTATTCTTCACGATTCTCCTTTGTATGGACTGATGAAGCCACTGTGTTACGAAACGTTTCCTCATTAAAGATACCCAAGTGTTCCATATGTGTCTAATGTATCAAGCTGAAGAATCTTGGGCTACGGATGTTGACTCGGTGTTCTCTAATGACTGTGCTTAAAGCACCCTTGTTTGACACTAAAGTTATTCTACTCCTCTCATATCTCTCACTCTACTACGTTGTTACGATCGTGTGCAGGCTGGTGACCAGGAGCTCAAGTGTCGTGGAGAAGGGAAAGAAATTTATGTCTGTATTGACCATGATAACAAATGAGTTGAGCCTAACGGACAAGGTATTCAAGAAGCATACAACTTTGGGGTGCACCTTATTCATGCTAAGAGAGAGAGAGAGAGAGAGAGAGAGAGAGAGAGAGAGAGAGAGAGAGAGAGAGAGAGAGAGAGAGAGAGAGAGAGAGAGAGAGAGAGAGAGAGAGAGAGAGAGAGTGAGAGAGAGAAAGAGAGAGAGAAAACAGCGTGAAGCAAGCTTCTATACCACAAGACAAGCAGAAAGCAACAACTTCACTCTGGCTGTACCCTTCTCCAGAACATCACTCCATCTGAGATCATATATACCCAGGATGACTCGAGTATGGAACACATTCGTACAGCATAATGATGTCAACGAGATAAAGTCAGCTGATCAAATGAAAATGCTGGCCCACAGATGACTCCAACTTCATCCTGTTCCCTACTTGTATGTTTCATAACAATAAAAATGCTTTCAAATGAGCTGATGTAGGTAACAGCTATTAGCTTGTCAATAAAGCTAGGAATCGTTAACCTGTAAATAGCTTGTCAAACCCTTGTCAAACCCTGTGTAGAGAGAGAGAGAGAGAGAGAGAGAGAGAGAGAGAGAGAGAGAGAGAGAGAGAGAGAGAGAGAGAGAGAGAGAGAGAGAGAGAGAGAGACGAATAGAGCAAGAAATGTAGAGACAGAGTTTGCTACACTGAGGGATAACGGAGAAGTACTCACCCAGGCAGGGAGGAGGGCCAGAGGCTCCTCCAGGAGAGCGTCAGCAGCTGGTTGTTCCGTAGATCTCTGGTGGGAGGGAGAGAAGAGAGAGACGTACGTTAGTAAGTGTTGACTCTAACCTGCTCGACGGCACACACTGTTAACATCTGCGTTACTAGAATGGTGGACAGAATATTGGAATTTGAAGATATAATGGCTGAGGGGATTAGTTCACAACTATAATGGTGGTCAGTCGAATTGTGTCTTCGAGATGGTGGTAATGGAAATAAAATGGAGAGGAAAATTGCCCACAGAATGGCAGTAAGGTGAATGGGTGAAACAGTAATCACAGAAATAATGGTTGCAAGAAAAACATTTTACACAAAGGAACGGGAGTCATATTAACGGTGACCTGAGATAAATGGTCATCAGAAAATTCAATAAAGATCTGCCATTAGGTGTTAAAAGATTTTTGCCAATATAGTCGATATCCTACGTTATATCGTTGCCTCGGAGGTCAACGTATCGTTTTCTGAGCCTTCAGTGACAACAACATCCTATATCATAAAACCCAAGCAGAGTGACCAGGCCACTTTGTGTTTCTTACCTCTCTCTCTCTCTCTTCATGATTACCCAGAACCTTTCTCGCGCTCCTCATTCATTCTTGCCATCGATTTCATGCATAACAGGGGGAAAGAAAAGGTAAGGAGATACCGACAGTATATAAACATACATATGCGCAGCATTATGACCTCATGTGTGACCTGCTCTCGCAATGACCTTGTGTGTGACGTGTCTCTCTCCCAGCCTGACCTTGTTCGACGTATAAGGCTGTGTACTCGGTAAAGCCTGTCAGCCTTAGGTGAAGTGTTGTAGTCGCAAGATCCTCTGCTACCAGTGTCTTTATTCCTACTTGTCGGCTTCTGGCAATGTCTACCTCACAGAAGAATCACGGTGTGAATGGTGTAAAATACCGACAACTGCATGAATTACACCTGGATATCTATATGTCTGGATGAATTACACCTGGATATCTACATGTCTGGATGAATTACATCTGGATATCTATATGTCTGAATGAATTACACCTGGATGTCGATATGTCTGGATGAATTACACCTGGATATCTAAATGTCTGAATGAATTACACCTGGATGTTGATATGTCTGGATGAATTATACCTGGATATCTACATATCTGGATGAATTACAATAAGAACATAAGAACATAAGAAAGGAGGAACACTGCAGCAGGCCTGTTGGCCCATACTAGGCAGGTCCTTTACAATGTATCCCACTAACAAACATTTGACCAACCCAATTTTCAATGCCACCCAAGAAACAAGCTCCGATGTGCAAGTCCCTCTCATATCCAAACCCTCCCACTCATGTACTTATCCAACCTAAATTTGAAACTACCCAAAGTCCTAGCCTCAATAACCCAACTAGGTAGACTGTTCCACTCATCAACTACCCTATTTCTAAACCAATACTTTCCTATGTCCTTTCTAAATCTAAACTTATCTAATTTAAATCCATTACTGCGGGTTCTCTCTTGGAGAGATATCCTCAAGACCTTGTTAATATCCCCTTTATTAATACCTATCTTCCACTTATACACTTCAATCAGGTCTCCCCTCATTCTTCGTCTAACAAGTGAATGTAACTTAAGAGTCTTCAATCTTTCTTCATAAGGAAGATTTCTAATGCTATGTATTAATTTAGTCATCCTACGCTGAATGTTTTCTAACGAATTTATGTCCATTCTGTAATATGGAGACCAGAACTGAGCTGCATAATCTAGGTGAGGCCTTACTAATGATGTATAAAGCTGCAGTATGACCTCTGGACTTCTGTTGCTTACACTTCTTGATATAAATCCCAGTAATCTATTTGCCTTATTACGTACGCTTAGGCATTGCTGTCTTGGTTTAAGGTTGCTGCTAACCATAACCCCCAAGTCCTTTTCGCAATCTGTATGGCTAAGTTCTACATTATTTAACTTATAAGTGCTAGGGTTATGGACACTCCCGAGTTTCAGAACCTTGCATTTATCTACATTGAACTGCATCTGCCACTTTTCTGACCAAGAGTAGAGTTTGTCTAAATCCTCCTGAAGTTCCCTAACATCTACGTTTGAATCAATTATCCTACCTATCTTCGTGTCATCGGCGAATTTGCTCATATCACTAGTAATTCCTTCATCAAGATCATTGATATATATTATAAACAACAACGGGCCCAAGACTGATCCCTGTGGAACGCCACTTGTTACTGATCCCCACTCGGATTTAACCCCATTAATGGACACTCTCTGCTTCCTGTCTGTGAGCCATGATTCGATCCACGAGAGCACTCTTCCCCCAATGCCATGAGCTGCCACTTTCTTTAACAGTCTATGGTGCGGAACTCTATCAAAAGCCTTACTAAAATCTAAGTAAATAATATCAAATTCTTTATTGTGGTCAACAGCCTCAAAAGCTTTACTGAAGAAAGTTAATAAATTAGTTAGACAAGACCGGCCTCTTGTGAATCCATGCTGAGTATCCTTAATCAAGCTATGCTTATCGAGATGGCTTCTTATAATCTCAGCTATAATTGACTCTAGTAATTTGCCTACAATTGAGGTCAGGCTTATTGGGCGGTAATTTGACGGTAACGACTTGTCCCCTGTTTTAAAAATAGGAATTACATTACCTATCTTCCACATATCAGATACTACACCTGTTTGAAGAGATAAATTAAAAATATTAGTTAATGGTTCACAGACTTCCATTTTGCATTCCTTAAGAACCCTTGAAAAAACCTCATCAGGACCCGGTGACTTATTTTGCTTCAGTCGGTCTATCTGCTTCACAACCATTTCACTAGTGACTGTGATGTTACATAATTTATCTTCTTCTGATCCACTATAAAAATTAATTACCGGAATATTATTAGTGTCTTCCTGTGTAAAAACCGAGAGAAAATAATTATTTAAAATCGAGCACATTTCATTCTCTTTGTCAGTAAGATGCCCATAGTTATTCTTAAGGGGACCTATCTTATCTCTGACTTTTGTTCTATAGACCTGGAAAAAACTTTTTGGGTTAGTTTTAGAATCCCTAGCAACTTTAATTTCATAGTCCCTTTTAGCTTTTCTTATCCCCTTTTTAATGTCCCTCTTAATGTCAATATACTGATTCATAAGAAGACACTCGCCTCTTTTGATACGCCTATAAATTCCTTTCTTATGCCCTAGTAGATATTTCAGCCTATTATTCATCCATTTTGGGTCATTTCTATTTGATCTAATTTCCTTATAAGGGATAAACGTTCTTTGAGCAGCATGTATTGTGTTCAGAAAACTGTCATATTGATAGCTCTCTTCGTTACCCCAGTCAACAGATGATAAGTGTTCTCTAAGCCCATCGTAATCTGCTAAGCGAAAATCTGGGACTGTTACTGAGTTATCCCTAGTATCATACTTCCATTCAATTCTAAATGTAATTGATTTGTGGTCGCTAGCACCCAATTTCTCTGAAACTTCTAAATTATTAACAAGGGATTCATTGTTTGCCAGAACTAAGTCAAGCAGGTTATTACCCCTTGTAGGTTCTGTCACAAACTGCTTCAAAAAACAATCCTGAACTACTTCTAAGAAATCGTATGATTCTAAATTCCCAGTCAAGAAATTCCAATCAATATGACTAAAGTTAAAGTTTCCTAGAATTACTACATTATCGTGCCTTGTGGCCCTAACAATTTCCTCCCATAGTAGTCTCCCCTGGTCCCTATCTAAATTTGGGGGACGGTATATCACACCTAAAATTAATTTTTCATGCCCCTCTGAAAATTCTATCCAAACAGACTCTGTATGTGTTACTTCAGACTTAATACCCGTTTTTATGCAACAGTTCAAGCGATCTCGGACATACAATGCCACCCCACCCCCCTTCCCGATACTTCTATCTACTTGGAACAATTTAAAACCCTGAATGTGACATTCTGCAGGCATGTCCCGACTTTTTTAATTAAACCACGCCCTCCACTGCGCTGGCCAGTGCTCCCACCCCACACCTAGATAAGTGAACCCCATCCCTGGCATACATGTCATTTCTGCCATAGAAGAGGTCCCAGTTGTCAATGAATGTTACCGCATTTTCCTTACAGTATTTGTCCAGCCAGCAATTGACACCAATTGCTCTGGACAACCATTCATTTCCAACTCCTCTCCTTGGCAAAATGCCACATATGACAGGTTTCCCACCCTTCCTCCTAAGTTATCTCTATTGCTGAACTATACCTGCTAATCAGGTCCTCACTCCTACGTCTGCCAACATCGTTGCCTCCAGCACTGAGACAGATAATAGGATTGCTCCCATTACCTCTCATGATGTCATCCAGACGGCTAACAATATCCTTCATCCCAGCCCCAGGAAAACATACTCTCTGCCTCCTACTCTATAAGTGAAACTCTATAAGTGTAGATGAATTACACCTGGATATCTATATGTCTATCCAGGTGTAACACCTGGATAGACATATAAAGATATCCTGGTCCTACACATGTGTTTCATTCTCTACCAGTCCTGAAGAAGCCAGTCGTGGCGAAACGTTCCCCCGCTAAACGTCTTATAAAAGGAGCAAAGGCAAAGCACTACTGCTCAAAAATTGAAGAGTATAAGCATAACCCCAGAAAGCTCTGGCAACAACTAAAACAGTTGGGGTATAGCCATAAGCCAGTAGATAGGTCTAACATAGTACTCACTATCGATAATGAGGTATGCCACGAAACATCTAAGGTGGCAAATTGCTTTAATTCCTACTACACATCTTTTGCATCAACACTAGTAAGTAAACTACCAGCTGCATCAAATACCTTTAACACAGACTCTGATAAGTTTCAAACATACTATACCAATAAAGGGGTAACCCCAAACAGTTGTCAACTAGTAAGTGTATCTCATGACTTTATTCAAAAAGAACTAAGCAGGTTAAACCCAACTAAGAGCACAGGCCCTGATAACATCCCGTCTAAGTTCCTAAAAGATGGTGCTCTGAACTGTCAATCCCTATTGCTCACATAATAAATCTATCAATCACCACTAATACCGTACCGGAGGGGTTCAAGGAGGCCAGAGTTACTCCTATCTTCAAGAAAAATAATAGGTCTGATGTAAGCAACTATAGGCCTGTTAGTATACTCAGTATAATATCTAAAATTCTAGAGAGGGTGGTGTATTCTCAAGTAGTTAAGTACCTTAATGACAACAACATTCTCCATAGCTATCAATCGGGCTTTAGAAGATCCTACTCAACCGACACCTCCCTTATTAATCTGATGGATTACCTGAGAACTGAAATGTCAAAGGGGAACCTCATAGGTATGGTAACCTTAGACCTGCAAAAGGCCTTCGATACTGTCAACCACAATATATTATGTAATAAACTTCAAGCTATTTATTTATTTATTTATTTATTTATTTCCAATTTGTGCACACATACAGAGGTACAAAAAAAATACAGATAAGAGCAGTATGCCAAAGCCACTTATACTATGCATAGCATTACGGGCTGGCTTAAAATTAACTTAAGATTAACTAAGCAATGATTATTATTATTATTATAATCAAAAAGAAGCGCTAAGCCACAAGGACTATACAGCGCTGCTACTAAGCAATGATGAAATCAGTGATAAAACATTAATGTAAACAGATAACTATAAAGCACAAGTGAGTATTACAAAGACAGGTCATATGGTTGCATTCAGTTAGGTAGTGATTCTGTTAGGTAGTGTATTTAAAAAATAATAAAGTTAGATTGGGTTTTAGGTTTAACATTTATGTGATATAATTGTGAGAAACATTTAAGATATACAATTTATAATGTTCAGTTATTCAGTATTTATTTGGTTTTGGGTGAGTAAGTAATCTTTGAGAAGAGACTTGAATTTATTAACAGGTTGTGTTTCTTTTATATTTACAGGTAATGAATTCCAGATTTTAGGGCCTTTTATGTGCATTGAGTTTTTGCATAGTGTGAGATGGACACGAGGAACATCAAAGAGTGATCTGTGCCTTGTGTTATGGTCATGTGTTCTGTTGAGGTTGGCAAGGAGATGTTTGAGGGGAGGGTTAATATCAGAGTTAAGTGTTCTATGTATGTAATAGGTGCAGTAATAAGTATGGATGTTTTGTATGGTGAGTAGGTTTAGTGTATTGAATATTGGTGGAGTGTGCTGCCTGTAGTGAGAATTTGTTATCATTCTAACTGCAGCCTTTTGTTGGGTAATTAGTGGTCTGAGATGGTTAATTGTTGTTGAGCCCCATGCACAAATTCCATAGGTGAGATAGGGGTAAATAAGAGAGTGATATAGGGCCAGGAGGGCTGACTGTGGAACATAGTACCGTATCTTCGATAGTATGCCTACAGTCTTGGAAATTTTCTTAGAAATTTGATGTATATGTGTATGAAATTTGAGTCTATTATCAAGGTGGATTCCTAAGAATTTTCCCTCTGTTAGTTTTGTGATAGGTGATCCATTTATCATTATGTTAAGAGGGACATCTGTAGCTCTGTTACCAAACTGAATGAAGTAGGTTTTGTCAATGTTTAGTGTAAGTTTGTTAGTCCTCATCCAGGTAGATATTTTCTGTAATTCGGTATTTACAGTATTGGCTAGCGTGACTGGGCTCGGGTGAGAGAAGACGTATGTAGTGTCATCTGCAAATAGTGTGGGTTTGAGTAATTGCGAAGCATTTGGAAGGTCATTTATGTATAGGAGAAAGAGAAGAGGGCCAAGGACACTTCCCTGTGGGACACCAACTGTAATTGGTTGTGCAGAAGAGTTTGCCCCATTTGCGTACACATATTGGCTTCTGTTGCTGAGGTAAGACTTGAGGTAGTTGAGGGAGTGCCCTCTTATACCATAGTGTGACAATTTTACGTGGAGCAAGTCATGGTCAACTGTATCAAAAGCTTTACGTAAGTCAATGAAGATCCCCAGTGGGACTTCTTTTTTCTCTATTGCAGTGTATATATGTTCTAGCATGTGTATAATAGCATCATTAGTATTTTTATTAGGCCTGAATCCAAATTGGCAGGGGTTGAGTATGTTTTGGGAGATAAGGTAGGAGTAGATTCGTTTATGAATTAATTTTTCGAAGATTTTTGAGAGAGGGTGTAAGTTGGATATTGGCCTATCGTTATTCAACTCTGTTTGGTCTCCTCCTTTGTGGATCGGGGTGACCCTTGCTATTTTGAGTACTGTAGGGAAGGTGGAGGATTCAATGGATTTGTTAAAGAGTGTTGCAATGATTGGTGATAGCACTTGTGACACTTTTTTGTATATAAGGGGTGGTAAGGTATTTATATCTCCTGCCTTGTTTTTTAGTGCGTTGATAATAAGGGAGACTTCGTATGGGTTAGTCGGAGCTAGGAACAGTGTGTTCGGGTAGTTGCCGGTGAGGTAGTCATTTGGTGGGGTATCTGAGCTTGGGATTTTATTGGCAAGGTTTTGTCCTATAGTGGAGAAGAAATCATTGAGTCTGCTTGCTGTTTCTGTTGGTGGGAGTTGGGGTTCATCTGTTTTTGCTAATTTTATTTCGCTATTTCGTGATATCTTTTTTGTTCCCAGAATTTCTGATAGGGTTTTCCAGGTCTTTTTTATATCACCTCGTAAGTTGGATAATCTGTTCTCATAATACAATTTTTTTGCCCTTCTTATCAGGCTGGTTAGGATTGACGAGTAACGTTTTGTTTGGTCTCTGGTTATGTGACCCATTCTGTACTGTTTTTCATATTGGTGTTTTGTATTTATGGATTTGAGAATGCTGGGTGTTAGCCAGGGACTGTTCAGTCTCTTTGCTGTCATCTGTTTAGTTTTTTTAGGGCAGTGCTTGTTATAGAGGTATTGGGTTTTTTTTAGAAAATTATTAATACATTCGTCAATATCTGTATAGGTTTCTAGCTCAGTGTGCCAATCAATGTTTGCTATTGCTGTTGTGAAGTTATTAATGGCTGCCTCATTGTGAAGTCTGAAGGTGACTTTAGTAGTGTCTTGGGGTAGTTTACCAAGAGTTGTTATGAGGAAAGTAGGGTAGTGGTCTGTGGTATTATCTGTAATTATGCCTGATTTTAAAGGGGATATGGTGTTGGTCCAGATGTGGTCAAGTAGGGAAACACTAGTCTCTGTAACTCTTGTAGGTTTTGTTACTGTTGGTAGTAACATACAGTTACTCATTGTGTTTGTGAATTCAGTAACGTGTGGGTCCTGGTCTTGCAGGAGATTTATATTGAAGTCACCTGAGAGTAGTAAGTGATCTTTGTTCATGCGTGCATCAGTTATCATACTTCCTAGATTTTGACTAAATTGGCTAATGTTTGACTGTGGAACTCTGTAGATGTTTATCAATGTGAGAGGTTTTTGTAGGTACTTTGATTTGAATTTAGCTATTATATATTCCCCATGTTCATCCCTTGTGCAAGTATTAGTGATACATTCTAGTTGGTCTGAGTAGTATATGGCTGTGCCACCCCCTTGTTGATCTGGCCTACAGTTGTGTATGGCTGTGTAACCAGGAATGGCATAGACATCTGTACTATCAGGCTTTAGCCAGGTTTCAGTTAGTGTAATGATGGACATATTGGCATGTAAGGAATTTAGTAATGCTATGAGGTCATCGTAATGCTTGCTTAAAGATCTGATATTGTAGTTAAATATAGTTATGTTGTTGTTGGCACTGAGAAGTGCCTTTGATTGTTCTGCAGTGTAGTAATTACAGTTACTGTTTGATTCATTTAAGTCATTAAATAAGAGGTTGGTATCAGGATCAATGCTTGTAATCATAAGATTTGTAGTGAATCTATAGTTTGAATTAAGTATAAAACAAAGTAAATAGTCTTAAGCTAAAAAATAGCACCTGGATTATTTAACAAATGTAAAATAATGAGCTAAGGGACTAATACAAATAAAGTGATGATCAAATAGTGGAGCTTGGGAATATGATAGTAGGTAGTACTATAAAGGTAATTTTTTAAAGTTAGAATTATAGTATAAAATTATAATATAAAAGGGACTAATATAGGTTGTGGTGACCAATAAAGTGGTAATCAAAAAAATGAGCTTTGGAATATAATGGCAAAATTGTGAACTTATTCTACTTTAGCACCTAAGAATAGCACCTTGATTATTTTAACAATTGTGAATATATAAACTAGGATAGTTATATAAAGCTAAAATAAAGGAGAAAACATATAAGGGACTAAAATTAAGTAATGGTAAGCAAAGTTAAATGGGCAGATGGTAGGAATTATAATATAAACTTATAATATAAAAATACAATTTGAAATGGTACTTGCAATTGCACTAGAGTCTGGTATAGGTTGTTGACAAGATCAAGATTATACCTAGATTTAAATTGACAAAATAAAATTCACAATTAAAGTACCAAAAGAATAATAGTAAAAAAATAACAATGGTAATGTCTTGATTATAATATGATAGTAAGAGGGTAGACAGGTACACAGGTACAAGGGATAATATAAAGGTTCTGTAGACTGGTTTAAGTCCTACCTTAGCAACAGGAGACAAATAGTCAAAATCAACAAAACAGAATCAGAACCCCTGCCGATAACATGTGGAGTTCCCCTAGGTAGTATTCTGGGTCCCTTATTATTCTTATGTTATGTCAATGATATGCCTATCAGTGTCAAGTGCAAACTCCTACTGTATGCAGATGACAGTGCTCTGTTAGTGTCAGGTAAAGACCCACAAGATATTGCTAATGTTTTAACACTGGAACTGGAGTCCTGCAGCAAATGGTTAGTAGACAACAAACTATCATTACACCTAGGGAAAACTGAAGCCATTCTCTTTGGCACGAAACATAAACTGAGAAGGGTAAATAATTTTAATGTTCAATGTAATGGGGAGCCCATCACTTTGGTTTCATCAGTAAAATATTTGGGAATCCCCTTTGACCCATGCATGTCAGGAGAATTGATTGGGAACAGTGTAGTAAAGAAAGCGAATGCCAGACTGAAGTTCCTGTATAGACAAGCACAGTGTCTACCTACTGAGGCTCGCAGGACCCTATGTCTAGCCCTTATACAATGCCATATGGATTACGCTTGCTCTTCTTGGTACTCTGCCTTGACAAAAAAAAACTGAAAGACAGACTGCAAATCACCCAGAACAAAATCGTTAGATTCATCCTGGGGCTGGGACCAAGAGAACATGTAGGCCAGGATGAATTACAGCAGTTGGATATGCTGAATGTTGAAGACAGAGTAAAACAACTGAAGCTAAATCATGTTTATAAAATTGCTCACAAACAATGTCCAGAATATCTTGCTGTCAATTTTGTCAAGGTTGGGAACCAAAGCAATCATAGTACTAGGGGGAGAGAGCACAACTTTGTAGTACCCACAGTCAGTGGCCAGGCTTCAAACACCTTTTATTGTACAGCAATAAAGGAATGGAACAGACTGCCCTCACATGTCAAAGCCAGTCATAGCATGAACCAGTTCAAGAAGAGTGCCAAAAGGTGTCTGATGAATGTAGCTACAGAAAAGGAGGGGAATGATTTTCTATTTTTTTAGCTAACATACGTGTAAATTTTACCATATTCCTAGTAATGACCCTCGTATTGTAGATAGTCTTAATGACCCTCGTGTAGTAGATAGTCTTTTTAGTATGATAATAAGATGTTATCTTCATTGTAGAATAATAAGAAAATATAACCTTTATATTATAATAATAAGGTAAAAGGACCCCAATGGAAATAAGTCACTCTGTCTGACTTTTTTGGGTTATCCTAGGTTCTCTACACATATGCTGCTATGTATGATAATTCTATGTAACTGTATTTGTGTATACCTGAATAAACTTACTTACTTACTTACTTGAACTGTGCACGTTTCTTTACCCATTAATAAATATGTCTCAGCTGAACCGTTTTCTTTTACTATAATTAAGGAGGTACTAAGGTAGACTTGCGAAGATTCACAGCCTAACAGACCACTTTTGAATTAAAAACAGACAGTGGCAGAGCAAGCTTTTATTGGGACAACGTTTTGATCATTAAAAGTGCTATATTGCAATAAAGCCTTGCCTGGCATCTCCCTTTTTTCGTTACTATCGGCAGAACGTTGCTGAGTGCATTGCAAGTCACTCTGCATTCTGCATCAGAGAATTAGTATTTTTTTGGAAAGGAGGTTAAATAAAGTGTGAATTTTATCATCTTGCAGGATTATTATTATTATTATTATTATTATTATTATTATTATTATTATTATTATTGTCATTATTCATATTTTTTTGTATTTTTAATATTTTTTCATATTATTATTATTATTATTATTATTATTATTATTATTATTATTATTATTATTATTATTATTATTTACAAAAAACTAAACCTGCGCGAATTATTCATGGTCATAGATTAATGGTTATAAATGACCATAATTTTTAAAGGGGTGGACCGGTAAGCCAGCGGAAGGCCTCGGTCAGATGACCAAAAGCTCCAAAGGCGGGTCATCATCTGACTAAGACCCACGTCAGGAAACATTTGTCCTGTTTCCTGACGAACCTTACCTAACCTAACTTAACCTTTATGGTCATACAACGCCTGTAGAGTGAAAGTGGTAGAAGGGTAATCAGGTTTGATCCGAGGAAGGGACGTGTGACTAAAGCCAATCAAGAACTCTTCATTATCATCAAGACGCATCGAGGCCCTTGATTTTAATCATTTATTTGTGGATAATGCGTTTTTAAATAGTTTTATGAATCCTGGCTTGAGCTAACCTTTAAGGCGAAATCAAGAATATTTGTGTGATTAAGGAAACGTCAAGAAACCGACGTCGGTCACTTTGTAGGAAATTAACGTAATGAGGATAAGTTGTGTGCGCTCTCAGGCACTTAACGCGGTGTTTTAGTCAATAAGTCGATAAAGGGTTAACTCGTCTGGAGGTAATGTGTATTAAGACAGCTTGAGCGAGGTGTAAGAATGATTGGTGAAGCACAGTAGCTCCGCTATGTCGGGGAGTTCTAGGATGGGTCTCGCAGGGGTTTAGCAGGGGTCTCGCAGGGTCTCACAGGGGTCTAGCAGGAAACGAACTAGGGACGAGCATTGGTCGAACATTTACGGGAAAGATCCAACAGGCAGGGAAATGCTTTACAATATCGAGCGAAAGACTGAACGAGGTCTAGCAACTCCAACAACTGTAGCCCTAACTGCGTCTTAAACACTAACTGCAAGAGCTTTTAAAGGCATTCCCAGTTGTATAGACGCTTTATTGACTATGTGGACGGGAAATGATCTCTGTGGAAATAAAATTACCCTCCCCTTCCTTGGATTAAATCTAGCCTCCCATTTCGCTGGCGCTACAAATAGCCTGCGGATTTAGCGCTTCTCAGTGAAAATAATGACAATAATAATTTTTAATTTTTTAGCAATGATATCTCTTCTGCTTTAAAAGGCAATGAAAGCAGAGAACAAAATTCGAGATATGAAAACACAAGTAATTCGATGAGTACCATTATTAGCGTGGCTTCTATTGTTCGGAAGATTCACATTATCCACCCTGACATCTCCCTGGCAGTGGATTCGTTCGCTTTATTGTCTTCTCTCAACAAAAGATCAGCTGGCATTATCATACCTAAATCATTTTCATGTTCTTCTCGTTTTATGAGATTGTTTTTCTGCATATACAAATAACCCGCACACAGGAGAGAAGCTTACGACGACGTTTCGGCCTGACTTGGACGATTTACAAAATCATACTAACACAAAAGAGTGAGGGAGCCAGTGTATAGCCGAGGGGGGGGACAGGAACGGGACCAAGAGAGGAAGAAAAAGTAGTGGAAGAGGTAAAGCAGGTAGTGGAAGTAGTAGTAGAAGTAATAGTGGTAGCAGAAAGTAGAGAGAGTAGTTTTAGTGGAACGAGAAATAGAAAGGGGAGTAAAGGGTGAAGTGAGATAATAATAATCGTGGTAGCAAAGTTAGAAATAGAGGGGAACACGTAGTACCAGTAGAAGTGTGGTCACTGGTCAGTCTAAGAACAAGACAACGGAACATTGCAGGAGAGCTAAGGTCCCACAAGGAGTAGGACCAAAAAACACAGGGGGGAAAAAAATTGAAGAATAGAACACACTTAGGCAGAAGAAAGGAAAACAAAGAAAGGAAATAAATAAATAAAATAGGAAAGGAGAAAACGTAGGGAGAGGAGAAGAAAGGATCATGAATGTTCTGATAACTGAAGCGTCTGACAATGTTATGAGAAAGGAAGGCATCTACAGATGCAAAGTCAAGACTACGATTCATACAAGGAAAGATATGTATAAGGGATGCTTCAACAAGATGGTGTTTGTGAAAGCTAGACGTAAGGTAGAAGATAGTTTTAGCCGAGGACCAGTCAATAGGATGACTGTGATCTCTAATAAGCCTAACACTTCTTTTGTGTTTTTTGAGTCTGTCATACAGAGAGAAGCCAGTCACTCCAAAGTAACTGAGAGAACAAGAGAAACATGAGATAGATATCAGGGGCATCTATAGCAGGAAAGGTACGAACTAGATTACTGCGAAGAGTGTTAGTATTTCGAAAAGTGAGTTTGATGTCCAAAGATCGAAGATAGTTGTTGGGATTAGAAAGACTGGAAATATAGGAAAGGCAAAGAACAGATTTCACAGAAGTAGAGAGTTTGGGAGAAAAGTAAGTCCGTTTAGCACGTGATAAGGCGAGCAGAGTTTATGAACTTGGAAGGGTAGTTTTTTTTTCTTTTATCATTTACTCGCTTTAAGCTCTTCAGCTCTTCATAAGGCGAGCAGAGTTTATGAACTTGGAAGGGTAGTTTTTTTTTCTTTTATCATTTACTCGCTTTAAGCTCTTCAGCTCTTCATTAATTCCGTATTTACAGCAGCTCAAATTTGTCACTAATAAACCCAGTCCAATGAATGTCGTGCTATTTTCCTTTGCCTATTAGAAGACATTGTTTATATCTGTTCGAAAATTACTGTGTTGTTTACTGAAGAAACTACTATGCTTATTTTGGTACAGTCCGCAGAGGATGATACGAAGCTGTGGCTGAGATTTTTACAAACGTCTGCCTTGGGTACTGAGCGTTTTACATAGCTATGACTACATTACGTGCATTCAGTTGTTCAACTTAACTGTTCCACTGCCAGCTTCCCTTTTCCACAGCCAACTAACTGTTCCACAACTAGTTTAGCTGTTCCATAATTATCTTTATTGTTCCGCGACCAGGTTCACGACCAGGTTCACGACCAGGTTCACTGCTCTACACCTCGGTTCAAGATACACTGTCATTAACGAACACTTCCTTGTTTTACGCTGACAGTTTTGTGTATACGGAAATTTTTTCACACATTTTACATTAACATTACTCAGCTTCACCCTCTGAACGTTCCTTGACTACCCGAAGCAAACTTTTCTAACCTTAGGTAAGGTTAGGTTAGGTTAGGTTAAATTAGGCTAAGTTAGGTTAGGTTAGGTTAGGCTAAATTAGGTTAAGTTAGGTAAAATTAGGTTAGATTAGGTTAGGTTAAATTAGGTTAGGTTAGGTTAAATTAGGTTAGGTTAGGTTAGCCTGGGTTAGGTTACATTAGGTTAGGTTAGATTAAGTTAGGTTAAGTAAGGTTAGATTAGGTATACTTTGCTTAGATTAGGTTAGGTTAGGTTAGGTTAGGTTAGGTTAGATTAGGTTGGGTTAAGTAAGGTTAGATTAGGTTAGGTTAGATTAGGTTACGTTACGTTAGGTTGGGTTAGGTTGGGTTAGGTTAGGTTAGATTAGGTTAGGTTAGGTTAGGTTAGGTTAGGTTAGGTTAGGTTAGGTTAGGTTAGGTTAGGTTAGGTTAGGTTGGATTAGGTTAGATTAGGTTAGGTTAGGTTAGGTTAGGTTAGATTAGGTTAGGTTAGGTTAGGTTGGGTTAGGTTAGCTTAGATTAGGTAAGGTTAGGTTAGATTAGGTTAGGTTAGGTTAGACTAGGTTGGGTTAAATAAGGTTAGATTAGAATAGGTTAGGTTATATTAGGTGAGGTTAGATTAGGTTAGGTCAGGTTAGATTAGGATAGGTTATGTTTGGTTAGATTAGGTTGGGCTGGGTTAGGTTAGGTTAGGTTAGGTTGGGTTAGGTTAGGTTAGGTTAGGTTAGGTTAGGTTAGATTAGGTTAGGTTAGGTTAGGTTAAGTTGGGTTAGGTTAGGTTGGTTAGGTTAGGTTAGGTTGGGTTGAGTTGGTTGGGTTAGGTTAGGCTGGGATGGGTTAGGTTAGATTGGGTCAGGTTAAGTTAGGTTGAGTTGGGTTAGGTAAGGTTAGGCTAGGTTAAACTAGGTTAGGTTAGGTTAGGTTAGGTTAGGTTAGGTTGGGTTAGGTTCGGTTGGGTTGGCTTGGGTTAGGTAAGGTTAGGTTAGGTTAGGTTAGACTAGGTTAGGTTAGATTAGGTTGGGTTGGGTTGGGATGGGTTGGGTTGGGTAAGGTTAGTTTAGGTTAGATTAAGTTAGGTTAGGTTAGGTTAGGTTAGGTTAGGTTAAGTTAGGCTAGGTTAGGTTAGGTTGGAATAGGTAAGGATTGGTTACGTTAGGTTAGAGTAGGTAAGGTTAGTGTAGGTTAGTGTAGGTTAGGTTAGGTTAGGTTAGGTTAGGTTAGGTTAGGTTAGGTTAGGTTAGGTTGGTTGGGTCAGGTTACTTTTGGTTACGTTAGGTTAGCTTGGGATCTGTTGGGTTAGGCTAGGTTACGTTAGGTTAGGCTGGAATGGGTTAGGTAAGGTTAGGTTACGTTAGGTTATGTTAAGAACATAAGAACATAAGAACGAAGGAACACTGCAGAAGGCCTACTGGCCCATGTGAGGCAGGTCCAAGTCTCCTACCGGCTTAAGCCAATGCACCCAACCTAGTCAGGTCAGGTCACATTGACTTAAGGGAGGAACACGGCAACCGACCTGTTAGCACAAGCTATCAGGTCTAACTCACACCCACCCACATCTACTCATGTATTTATCCAACCTATTTTTAAAGCTACACAACGTTCTGGCCTCTATAACGGTACTTGGGAGTTTGTTCCACTCATCCACAACTCTATTACCAAACCAGTACTTTCCTATATCCTTCCTGAATCTGAATTTTTCCAACTTAAAACCATTGCTGCGAGTCCTGTCTAGGCTAGATATTTTCAGCACACTATTTACATCCCCTTTATTTATTCCTGTCTTCCACTTATACACCTCAATCATATAACCCCTAATTCTACGTCTTTCTAGAGAGTGCAGATTCAGGGCCCTTAGTCTATCCTCATAGGGAAGGTTTCTGATACATGGGATCATCTTTGTCATCCTCCTTTGTACATTTTCCAGAGAATTTATATCCATTCTGTAATACGGTGACCAAAACTGTGCAGCATAATCTAAATGAGGCCTAACCAAGGATGTATAGAGTTGAAGAACAACCTGAGGACTCCTATTATTTATGCTTCTTGATATGAAGCCAAGGATTCTATTAGCTTTATTGCGAACACTTATGCACTGTTGTCTTGGTTTCAGATTACTGCTAACCAGAACTCCTAAATCTTTTTCGCAATCCGTAATATTAAGATCTACATTATTTAGTTTATATGTGGCATGGTTATTGTCCTGTCCAACATTTAGAACTTTGCATTTGTCTATATTAAACTGCATCTGCCACTTCTCCGACCACTGCATCAGTCTATTCAAATCTTCCTGGAGTGCTCGAATGTCCTCGTCAGAATGAATTCGACGGCCTATTTTGGTGTCATCGGCAAACTTGCCGATGTCGCTCTTTATGCCCTCATCTATGTCGTTTATGTAGATTGTGAACAGCAGGGGGCCCAACACTGACCCCTGTGGAACACCGCTCGTGACGCTTCCCCACTCTGATTTCTCCCCATTTATGCAAACTCTCTGCTGCCTATTTGTCAACCATGCCTCTATCCAGGAAAAAATTTCTCCTCCTATTCCATGTGCTTTAATTTTCCTCAATAGTCTCTGATGTGGGACCCTGTCAAAAGCCTTACTGAAGTCCATATACACAATATCATATTCATTACCATGATCTACCTCCTCAAATACCTTAGTGAAAAAAGTTAATAAATTCGTAAGGCAGGAACGCCCCTTTGTAAAACCATGCTGAGATTCGTTGATTAATTTATGCTTTTCAAGGTGGCTACGAACTGCCTCGGCAATTATTGATTCCATAAATTTTCCCACTATGGAGGTTAGGTTTATTGGTCTATAGTTCGAAGCTAAGGACCTGTCACCTGTTTTGAAAATAGGTATCACATTTGCCATTTTCCACTTATCTGGTTAGATAAGGTTAGATAAGGTTAGGTAAGGTTAGGTTTAGGTTGGGTTGCGTTGGGTTAGGTTAGGTTAATTTATGCTAAATTAGGTTAGATTAGGTTAGGTTAGGTTGGGTTGATTTGGGTTGGGTTAGGTAAGGTTAGGTTGGAATAGGTAAGGACTGGTTACGTTAGATTAGGGGAAGTTAGGTTAATGTAGGTTAAGTTAGGTTGGTTGGGTTAGGTTAGGTTAGGTTACGTTTGGTTGGGTTAGGTTAGGTTAAGTTGGGCTGGTTTGGGTTAAGTTGGGTTAGGTTAGGTTAAGTTAGGTTAGATTAGGTTAGGTTAGGTTTGGGTAGGTTAAGTTAGGTTAGGTTAGGTTAGGTTGAAATAGGTAAGGATTGGTTACGTTAGGTTAGGGTAGGTAAGGTTAATGTAGGTTAGCTTAGGTTGTTGGGTTAGGTTACTTTAGGTAGGATTAGGGTAGGTGAGGTTAGGTTAGGTTTGTTTTGGTTAGATTAGCTTAGGTTAGGTAAGGTTAGGTTGGGTTAGGTTAGATTAGGTTAGGTTAGGTTCGGTAATGTTAGGTTAGATTAGGTTAGGTTAAGTTAAGTTAGGTTAGGTTAGGTTGGGTTAGGTTAGGTTAGGTTGGTTTAGGTTAGATTAGGTTAGATTAGGTAAGATCAGGTTACATTAGGTTAGGTTAGGTTAGGCTCGGTTTGGTTAGGTTAGATTGGGTTAGGTTAAGTCAGGCTAGGTTAAATTAGGTTAAATTAGGTTAGATTAGGTTAGCTTAGGTTAGGTTAGGTTGGGTTAGGTTAGGTTAGATTAAGTTAGGTTATGTCAGGTTGGGATAGGTTAGGTTAGGTTGGGTTAGGTTGAGTTAAGTTAGGTTAGGTTAAGTTAGGTTAGGTTAGGTTAGATTGGATTGGGTTAGATAAGGTTAGGTTACGTTAGGTTAGGTTAGATTAAGTTAGATTAGATTAAGTTAGGTTAGGTTAGGTTAGGTCAGCTTAGGTTAGGTTGGGTTGGTTTGGGTTGGGTAAGGTTAGGTTACGTTAGGTTAGCTTAGATTAGGTTGGATTAAGTTAGGTTAGGCTAGGTTGGGTTAGGTTGGGTTGGGTTGGGTTGGGTTGTGTTAGGTTAGTTTAGGTATTACAACCCAGGAATTCAAAGACCTGTTATCCTGGGAGCAAAAACAAACACAGCAGAAAAACCTTTGACTTATATTATCCTTCACCAAGTAAGAACAGAAGTATGTACACTATATACACTATGTACAACAAAAGGTATTAGTGCACTCCACGATAAGCAAGGCAGAATAGAAGCCACTAGAGAGCATACCGTGCTTCAACCAGCTCTAGAATGGGAATGACAAGAACAGACAGGCGGGTGGTACCCACAACACCTCTGCAATTGCCAGAACCATCTTCTCATTGGCTTGAACCTGGGTACTGATCGAACGACAGGCCCCATCGTTCGACCTTAGTACTGGTTCGATGGTTGGGGGAGATAGCCTTTCAATGAGGATGTGCACATGCGCCGAATAAAGGTTACGCACTCTTTGCATGCCACATTAGGTTAGGTTAGGTTGGGTTGGGTTGGGTTGAGTTGAGTTGGGTTGGGTTGGGTTAGGTTAGGTTACATTAGATTAGATTACGTTAGGTTAGGTTACGTTGGGTTGGGTTGGGTTGGGTTGGGTTGGGTTGGGTTGGGTTGGGTTAGGTTAGGTTAGGTTAGATTATAATGGGTTAGGTTAGGTTAGGTTAGGTTAGGTTGGAATATGTAAGAGCTGATTACGTTAGGTTAGGGTAGGTAAGGTTAGTGTAGGTTAGATTACATTGAGTTAGGTTAGGTTAGGTTGGAATAGGTAAGGACTGATTACGTTAGGTTATGGTTGGTAAGGTTAGTGTAGGTTAGTGTAGGTTAGGTTAGGTTAGGCTAGGTTGGTTGGGTTAGGTTAGGTTTGGTTAGGTTAGGTTAGGTTAGATTAGGGTAGGTTAGGTTAGGTTAGGTTAGGTTAGGTTAGGTTAGGTTAGGTTAGGTTAGGTTTGGTTAGGTTAGGTTAGGTTAGGTTAGGTTAGGTTAGGGTAGGGTAGGTTAGGTTAGGTTAGGTTAGGTTAGGTTAGGTTAGGTTAGGTTTGGTTAGGTTAGGTTAGGTTAGGTTAGGGTAGGGTAGGGTAGGGTAGGTTAGGTTAGGTTAGGTTAGATTAGGTTAGGTCACGTTAGGTTAGGTTAGGTTAGGTTAGGTTAGGTTAGGTAAGGTTAGGTTAGGTTAGGTTGGGTTAGGTTAGGTTAGGTTAGGTTGGGTTAGGTTACGCTAGGTTACGGCAGAGGAGGCATGAGTAAGATATAGAATTTCATTAGGGCAGGATTTTTATGGGTAGGACAGGAAAGGAATACATTAGGGCAGGACAGGTAACAGTAAGTTAGGTTACTTCAACTTATTTCAGGTAAAGTTTTTCCTTTTCTCTTTACAACCGCATAAATCACCTGCTGTATCAAGCTTGACATCATTTTACAGCTCCTTGCCTACAGCAGCTCGTTTAAGCTTATTAACTAAGCTTACATTCCCCCACAACAATGAAGATTTTCTTCAGTCTCCTCACACTTGTTAGGTCAACATACTATTAACATTTAGAATTATTACCTTTACTTTGCTCCACTGGGAAGAAAAATGCTCGGTGTGTGGTTGTGGTGTCCGTGGTTTATAAGATGGGTGCGTGGCTGTGGTGGCTGTGGTTTATAAGATGGTTGCATGGTTGCGATAGCCGAGGTTTACGAGTGCGTTGTGTGATGGCCGTGTTTTATATGGTGACTGCGTGGTTGTAGTGGCAATGATTTATAAGATGGGTGCGTGGCTGTGATGGCCGTGACTTATAAGTTCGGTACGTGTTTCGTATTAGTTAGGATATTTTCTAGGCCTACGAAAGTAGCATCTCCAGCAGTGATGCTGGAGATGAAACAACCTTACCAGGAACCACATGCAGCTGGAGGCTGCTCTCTTTAGAGTTATTTTTTCAATACTGAAGTGAACTATCAGTATGTTTGCATTAGCTTGTTGTACCTACCTAAAACTGGCAATTTTCCTCGATCCAGAGACCAGCGGAGTGTTTAGTCTCCATTCCTCCTAATTTAGGCAGAGGACATAGGGGTGTAGGAAGGCCGAGTTCTCATGTGTATTATTATTTTAGTTTGTATTTAATCCTGTTATACTGTAGACACAGTTAAGTAATATGCTTAGAGTTGATGTTAGGTAAGATGATCAAGGTAGGTAAGGACTATTTGTCTTTAATAATACTTGCTATTTTATACTTCATTGTATGTCCTCACATTTTTCTTAGCTATTTCTATTAATTCCTGAGGGTTTAATTCAGTATACTTTTGCATCGATACCCTTCTAATATACATATATATATATATATATATATATATATATATATATATATATATATATATATATATATATATATATATATATATATACATATATATATGTATATATATATGTATATATATATATATATGTATATATATATATATATATATATATATGTCGTGCCGAATAGGCAGAACTTGCGATCTTGGCCTAAATAGCAACGCTCATCTTGCCATATAGGACAAGTGAAAATTTGTGTATGGAATAATTTCGCCAGAATCATTCTTAACCTAACGAAAAAAATATATTTCACTGTGTTTCTTTAGTATTAAATTACTGTAAACAAATCTAAAATATATTTAGTTGGGTTAGGCTAAAATAAATTACTCTTGTTATAATAAGGTTAGGTAAGTTTTCTAAGATTCTTTTAGTGCAAAATTATAATTTTTTACATTAATATAAATGAAAAAAATATATCTTTAAACGTATAAGAGAAAATTTTAGAAAGAACTTAATTTGAGTTCTTGCTAATTGACCAGTTTTACATATTCGGCACGACATATATATATATATATATATATATATATAAAGGAGATATATATATATATATATATATATATATATATATATATATATATATACAAACACAGATCTCTGGCTGAAGGAGACTCGAACCTACGAACCTTGGAACAAGGTACGCAGTGCTTTACCAATCTACCCACACTGGACAATACCTTGGAGTCCAGCTTGCGCTAGACTTTGATCCAAGGCAGCCAGCTTTCAGGGAGAAGGCTTACAGCTTTTCATCTCATCCTCTGCATGCATCAGCCTTACTAGAGATAATAACAATGCAAGGAATTCGCAAGAGCAGGCGAAATATACACAAACACTGATCTCTGGCTGAAGGAGACTCGAACCTACGAACCTTGGAACAATGTACGCAGTGCTTTACCAATCTACCCACACTGGAAAAATACCTTGGAGTCCAGCTTGCGCTAGACTTTGATCCAAGGCAGCCAGCTTTCAGGGAGAAGGCTTACAGCATTTCATCTCATTCTTTGCAATGTTAATATCTCTAGTAAGGCTGATGCATGCAGGGGATGAGATGAAAAGCTGTAAGCTTTTCATCTCATATATATATATATATATATATATATATATATATATATATATATATATATATATATATATATATATATATATATATATATATATATATATATATATATATATATATATATATATATATATATACATACATATATACATATATATATATATATATATATATATATATATATATATATACATATATACATATATATATATATATATATATATATATATATATATATATATATATATATATATAAATATATATAAATATACATATATATATATATATATATATATATATATATATATATAAATATAAATATATATATATATATATATATATATATATATATATATATATATATATATATATAAATATATATCCATATACATATATATATATATATATATATATATATAAATATATATCCATATACATATATATATATATATATATAAATATATATCCATATACATATATATATATAATATATATACATATATATATATATATAATATATATATATAATATATATATATATATATATATATATATACATATATATATATATACATATATATATATATATATATATATATATATATATATATATATATATATATATATATATATATATATATATTTATATATATGTATATATACATATATATATATACATATATATATTTATATATATGTATATATACATATATATATATATATATACATATATATATTTATATATATGTATATATACATATATATATATACATATATATATATATATATATATATATATATATATATATATATATATATATATATATATATATATATATATATATATATATATATATGCAAAACAACCACTCTGAAAGAATAGAGAAATTCCAAGCGCTTTCGTGACTACTCACATTATCAAGGAACTATGAAAGTAAAGCATCCAAGAAAGCTATATAAGGGGTCTGGCCAGCACCTCACTATCAGATCCCACAACGGTTAAACACCTGACGCACGCCGACCCAACTTGGATAGGTCCTTTGCACAACTCACGGGAGGATTGTGTTAAGTAACCTTGTTTCAAAAAATTCCATGTATAGGTTACTAAGAACAGGTGAAAGAGGATTTCCCATTGCCATACCAAACTTCTGAGTGTAAAACTTATCATTAAATACAAATTTTGCATCAACAATGCAAAGTTTAATAATATACATGGAATTTTTTGAAACAAGGTTACTTAACACAATCCTTCCTAATAGAGCTAAATGGTTCAGATATGTTGATGATATTTTGTGTCTTATGCCCAAAAATGTAGATATACACCATTTCCTAGGAAAATTAAATAGCTTAGCCCATTCTATAAACTTTACTGTTGAATTTGAAGAAAATAACTCATTGCCTTTTCTAGATGTTTTAATTATTAAGGGTAGTAATGAATTCAAATTAAAATTTACAGAAAACCTAAAAATAACTGTTCCTATGTCCACTATTATTCCTCGCATCAAGATAGAGTCAAACTGTCTGTTTTCTCATCAATGTTTTTGAGAGCTTTACGAATTTGTAGTCCAGAGTTCATAGATGAGGAAATATCCAAAATTTATGAAATAGGTAATGATTTAAAATACCCAAGAAATGTAATTGATAAATCTTTTAAAGTTGCTAGAAATACTGTTTACAATCCAAAAAGGGACTACCAACCTTATTCAACTAAAATTATGTTGGTTCTCCCTTACCATGAAAACTTGGTTGATATGCCTTCTCTTCTTAAGACTTTTAATATTAAAGTTGTATTCAAAAATCTTGATACAGTAAAAAAACTTTTGATAAAGAATTCCCCCCAAAATGCTGATGGATGTGTCTATAAGATTCCTTGTAAAATTTGCGATAAAGTTTATTACGGTCAAACTGGTAAAAATCTCGAACTAAGATTAAAACAACATAAATATAGCATTAGAACTGGAGAAGATTCCATTGCTCTATTTATTCATGTAAGAGATTTTAACCATCCAATTGATTTTCAAAAAGTTGAGAAAGTAGTATCAAGCAAGTCCATGGTCGACAGGAATATAATTGATTCTTGTTTCATAAAAAGCAGTTTTGACAATAATATGAATATTTCCTTTGGTTTATATAAATTAGATCCATTTATAATTAATAGAATTTGGGAAGAATTTAATAATACAGTGGACAAATAATTTTTAAATTTTCTTGGGTAGAATAGTTTGCGGGGTGAGTTGTGCAAAGGACCTATCCAAGTTGGGTCGGCGCGCGTCAGGTGTTTAACCGTTGTGGGATCTGATAGTGAGGTGCTGGCCAGACCCCTTATATAGCTTTCTTGGATGCTTTACTTTCATAGTTCCTTGATAATGTGAGTAGTCACGAAAGCGCTTGGAATTTCTCTATTCTTTCAGAGTGGTTGTTTTGCATATTCTGAAATCACCTGTTTACTGTGATCTTATTGCATATATATATATATATATATATATATATATATATATATATATATATATATATATATATATATATATATATATATATATATATGTATATATACATATATATGTGCACATATATATGTGCACTCAATCCCACATCTGGCAACATCCGTGCACACAATAGATGTCTAGGCTCCAGGAGAGCTCCAAATGAGAACAACCAACAGCCTCCCCCAGCAGACAGGGCTGACAGCTACCGTGACTTCACCTCTACAGAGGACCTCAAATCTGCAATCAAATTAACATCCACCAGGACTCTGACACACATCCCCAAAGCAGCTCGCCCTCAAGCTGCTAGCAAATTCACTGACCTTCTGAAGAAAGTCAACGATGCTCCTTCAAACAACAGATCCTGGCACAACTTGCTGCTTTTTGGCAATGCCTGTTTGGCTGTCCCACCAAGGAGGGACAAGTCACTAGCAACGCATGTTATTAGGGCAATAAATGCATTCCCAAGGGATGACAACCTCGTCCGTCTCCCCCCTAGGGCGACAAACACCCGCCGGGCAAATGCCAACAACAGGACACCCGACACCTCAAAAATCAGAGCCCAAATTAGCAAAAAAATAGAAGAGGGTAATACTATTGGAGCTTTGAGACTTATAACCAGTGAGGATACCATCGCTCCCAAGGACGTCAGCACGGCACAAGCTCTGAAGGACAAACATCCACCCAGGGCTCCCAGTACCAACATTGACCTCCCTGACATTGCAGCAGGCGAAGAACATCTAACCTTACAGGATGCTGATGTGTATAAAGCTGCTATGTCATTTCCACAGGGTTCAGCAGGAGGTTTCACTGGTTTAAGGCCTCAACACTCAAAACAAATACTCAATCCAGCACTTGGTGAGGTTTCAGAGAGGCTGCTGTCTGAACTCACCAAATTTTCCAACCTGTGCCTGGCTGGCGGTGTCCCAGAGGCCATCAGACCCTTTTTCTTTGGTGCCTCATTGTGTGCCCTCCGCAAAAAGGATGGCGGAATCAGGCCCATTGCAGTGGGTAACACCCTGCGGCGCCTAGTCGCCAAGGCTGCAGTAAGAAGGGTGAGTCAAGAGGCTGCTGCAATGCTGAAACCAACTCAGCTCGGTTTCGGCGTTCAACAGGGCTGTGAAGCAGCTGCCCACGCAGCACGAGTATATATCAAAAACATGTCCTATGAAAAAGCCTTGGTCAAATTGGACTTTGCCAATGCTTTCAACTCAGTCAGAAGGGATGCTGCTCTCCAAGCAGTTTATAGAAACTTCCCTTCCCTTTATCCCTTCATAGAATCGTGTTATAGTGTGACTTCAAAACTATTGTTTGGGGACCATGAAATTGACTCGTGTGAGGGCGTGCAACAGGGGGACCCTCTCGCCCCCTTTCTATTTTGTTTGGTCATCAAGGAAGTCACGGAGGCACTCTCCAGCGAGCTCAATATCTGGTTCCTGGACGACGGTACCCTGGCTGGCACAACAGAGTCTCTCCTGGAGGACATCAGTAAAATTAAAGACATGGGAGAAAGCCTGGGCCTTTCTTTAAACCCCACCAAATGTGAAATAGTTTCTACCAATCAACAGTTGATACAGAATATTAGTACCATTTTACCAGGAGCACGAGCCATTGATCCAGCCAATAGCACTCTCCTCGGTGCTCCTCTTGGGTCCAATGCCATCGATCTGGTCCTAGGAAAAAAAGTCTCAGACCTCCGGACGATGGAAAGCAGGATGAAAGACATTGACACACACGATGCCTTTTACCTACTCACCAGGTGCCTGTCAACGCCAAAACTTATCTATTTTCTGAGATGCTCCCCAGCCTTCAGCAGTCCAAAACTCAAGGAATATGACTCTCTCCTGAAGGCCATGCTCGAGAGTGTATTGAATCTTTCCCTTGACGATGGACAGTGGTTGCAAGCCTCACTTCCGGTCAGGCTTGGAGGGCTAGGAGTACGCAGATCCTCCCAGATTGCTCTACCAGCTTTCCTATCCTCTTCCATTGCATCAAACGAGTTGATAAGACAAATTCTTCCTGACACCCTCAGTG
>NC_091300.1:31208127-31225627 GCF_038502225.1 Cherax quadricarinatus | reverse complement strand
GTATATATATATATATATATATATATATATATATATATATATATATATATATATATATATATATATATATATATATATATATATATATGTATATATATATATGTATGTATATATATATATATATATATATATATATATATATATATTATATATATATATATATACATATATATATATACACACATATATATATATATATTATATATATATATATATATATATTATATATATATATACATATATATATATATATATATACACACACATATATATATATATTATATATACACACACATATATATATATATTATATATATAATATATATATATATATATATATATATATATATATATATATATATATATATATATATATATATATATATATATATATATATATATATATATATATATATATATATATATATATATATATATATATATATATATATATATACTTACACTGTTTTTTTATTTTATCTCCCCATTTTCCTCTTAGGGTCCAGGGAAATTAGTGTTTTATCAGGCCAACTTTTGAATAGATTTGTAATGAAAAAGTATTTAGTAGAAGTAATGCATTCGTGAACAACATATATAACCAATGATTCAGATTCAGGCAAATCCGGACCATCGGTGGCTGCTGTTGTACTTGCATGCTTTCTACTCTATCTTTTGACTTGAGAGAGAAGCCCCATCATAACATAATAAAAGAGCTCAAAATTTTGCACATGACAGCACATTTCATTTTTTTTTAGCACATCTAAGACGTTCTGAAAAATTATATATTTTGTTTGTTACTTACTTACTTACTTACTTACTAACAATAATTTCCCCACTTCCATGCTATATTTTCAGCACTGTTTAAGGCTCAGGCGGCAAAATGCAGAATTTCATTTTTTTTGGTTATAACGTAAAACTGATGCTCTTAAACAGTGAACAATGGTAGACAATTATAGATAAAGTGAATTATCACAGAAAATAGAAGAACCGTGTTCTCTTTGTGTGGTGAACGAGGTTCTACATCGTGTGTAGTGTGTGTCAAGTATGTTATTCCTACATGCTGGAAGATGGGAAAAGGATTCTGTGAAAAGATATTCAAACTGTAAGAATACAGGAAGACTGTATGAATGAATACCCAAGGAAAGATACAATTAAAACCAATACAAAAAAGACTGCAAGTAAAAGAAAAAAATAAGATCAGTGCTTCCGTTATTTGCTTTCGAGAAATGCTGCCTTTTTTATTCTGAAAAATGTAATAAAGGCTAAGAAAAGAAGACTGTACATAATAGGGAGTGGAAATATAAACAGATAAGCAGTATAAAGTGATCCTTTATTGACAACGTTTCGTAGGCGAAACGTTGTCAATAAATGATCACAGTATACAGCTTATGTGTTTATATTTCCATTGTGTCGGTATTTTGTACCATTTATTTCCATAACAGGAGATAAAATATGAAGTTGTTTAGGGTTTACATTTGAAAGACAATAAAAAGTGAATGAACGGGACAATACTTCGGGAAAAAAGTATAAAGTCAAGTCTGTGGGTTGTCTTGCGCAGTAGCCAGAGAACTTATATCAGGAAAACTGTGTTATTATTCAGTGAAGAACGTGACGGCAAACGAATACAAGAAGATTGTTAAGACTGTCATTTTTCTTAAAACGACTTAATGCAGTTCAAGGAAGATTATGGAGTATCAGAAGCAACATCAAAGATTTTTTTTATGTATGTAAATGTGGTTACAATATAATCTCTTCTGACGTTGCACGTAAACCTACTACAGGGTATTACTGTTGCATCAGAGACACAATTCAGTCACAATGCTTCAAAGGAATACGACGCCCTTGAAGAACGTCTGAGAATAGTTGGGAAAAGCAGCCGCTATTATAAGGGAAGATATACTGTAATATGACTGGTGTATGACACTAAAGATCACCCACCACCAGCACACCTGAATGGCACGGAATATCACCCACCACCAGCACACCTGAATGCCACGGAAGATCACCCACCACCAGCACACCTGAATGCCACGGAAGATCACCAACCACCAGCACACCTGAATGCCACGGAAGATCACCAACCACCAGCACACCTGAATGCCACGGAAGATCACCAACCACCAGCACACCTGAATGCCACGGAAGATCACCAACCACCAGCACACCTGAATGCCACGGAAGATCACCAACCACCAGCACACCTGAATGCCACGGAAGATCACCCACCACCAGCACACCTGAATGCCACGGAAGATCACCAACCACCAGCACACCTGAATGCCACGGAAGATCACCAACCACCAGCACACCTGAATGCCACGGAAGATCACCCACCATCAGCACACCTGAATGGCACGGAATATCACCCACCACCAGCACACCTGAATGCCACGGAAGATCACCCACCACCAGCACACCTGAATGCCACGGAAGATCACCAACCACCAGCACACCTGAATGCCACGGAAGATCACCAACCACCAGCACACCTGAATGCCACGGAAGATCACCAACCACCAGCACACCTGAATGCCACGGAAGATCACCCACCACCAGCACACCTGAATGCCACGGAAGATCACCAACCACCAGCACACCTGAATGCCACGAAAGATCACCCACCACCAGCACACCTGAATGCCACGGAAGATCACCCACCACCATCACACCTGAATGCCACGGAAGATCACCCACCACCAACACACCTGAATGCCACGGAAGATCACCCACCACCAGCACACCTGAATGCCACGAAAGATCACCCACCACCAGCACACCTGAATGCCACGGAAGATCACCAACCACCAGCACACCTGAATGCCACGAAAGATCACCCACCACCAGCACACCTGAATGCCACGGAAGATCACCCACCACCAACATACCTGAATGCCACGGAAGATCACCCACCACCATCACACCTGAATGCCACGGAAGATCACCCACCACCAGCACACCTGAATGCCACGGAAGATCACCAACCACCAGCACACCTGAATGCCACGAAAGATCACCCACCACCAGCACACCTGAATGCCACGGAAGATCACCCACCACCATCACACCTGAATGCCACGGAAGATCACCCACCACCAACACACCTGAATGCCACGGAAGATCACCCACCACCAGCACACCTGAATGCCACGAAAGATCACCCACCACCAGCACACCTGAATGCCACGGAAGATCACCAACCACCAGCACACCTGAATGCCACGAAAGATCACCCACCACCAGCACACCTGAATGCCACGGAAGATCACCCACCACCAACATACCTGAATGCCACGGAAGATCACCCACCACCATCACACCTGAATGCCACGGAAGATCACCCACCACCAACACACCTGAATGCCACGGAAGATCACCCACCACCAACATACCTGAATGCCACGGAAGATCACCCACCACCAACACACCTGAATGCAACGGAAGATCACCCACCACCAGCACACCTGAATGCCACGGAAGATCACCCACCACCAACACACCTGAATGTCACGGAAGATCACCCACCACCAACACACCTGAATGCCACGGAAGATCATCCACCACCAGCACACCTGAATGCCACGGAAGATCACCCACCACCAACACACCTGAATGCCACGGAAGATCATCCACCACCAGCACACCTGAATGCCACGGAAGATCACCCACCACCAACACACCTGAATGCCACGGAAGATCATCCACCACCAACACACCTGAATGCCACGGAAGATCATCCACCACCAACACACCTGAATGTCACGGAAGATCATCCACCACCAACACACCTGAATGCCACGGAAGATCATCCACCACCAACACACCTGAATGCCACGGAAGATCATCCACCACCAACACACCTGAATGCCACGGAAGATCATCCACCACCAACACACCTGAATGCCACGGAAGATCATCCACCACCAACACACCTGAATGCCACGGAAGATCACCCACCACCAACACACCTGAATGCCACGGAAGATCATCCACCACCAACACACCTGAATGCCACGGAAGATCACCCACCATCAGCACACCTGAATGCCACGGAAGATCATCCACCACCAACACACCTGAATGCCACGGAAGATCACCCACCACCAGCACACCTGAATCATGTAAGAACTGTCATCCTTCATTCCTTCCAACATTTTGGAAAGACGGTCATAAAAGACCAAAAAAGACTAGGGATATAGGACAATTCTGAAAAAAAAAATGCGATTCCATAGTTCACAAATCAATTTCTGCCGTCAGACCAGATGTTTCCTATCTCACGTTCATATCAACAGTGCTTAAGTGTTCGCGATAAGGGTAACAGATTACTTATATTTATTTCAAGAAGCGCAAATAACAGGAGTCCAAAAAATATTTTACAGCTCTATGCATCACTAATAAAGCTTCAATTGGATTATGCCGCTCAGTTTTGGTCTTCTTACAACAGGATGAATGTAAATTAACCATACCACGGGTGGGGTTAGAACCCTCGATCAGAGAGTCATAAAACTCCAGACCGACGCGTTAGCCACTGGGCCAGCAAGCTACAATAATGAATCTTATTGAAGCCAGCTGGCCCAGTGGCTAACGCCTCGGTCTGGAGTTTTATGACTCTGATCACGGGTTCTAACCTCACCCGTGGTATGGTTTGCTTGCAATCGTATCATTACGATTTCGTGAGTCATGGATATAAATTCACTGGAGAATATACAGAGAAGAATGACTTAAATGATGCACTGTATAAGTAATCTCCCGTATGAAGATAGATTCTTGAATCTTCACTCTCTTAAGAAACGTAGAATGAGAGGAGATATCACTGAAGTGTATAAGTGGATGATAGGATATCGAATCAGGTAGGAACCAGAAACAACGGATTTAAGTTAGATAAATTTAGATTTCGAAAGGACATAGGTGAGTACTGGTTTTCAAACAGAGTTGTCGATGCGTGGAACATTCTTCCGAGTAGGGTAATCGAGGCTAGGACTCTATTGGGCTTTAAAAAGAAATTGGACAAATATATGAGTGGGAGGGGCTCGATTTGATTGGTGTCGTGGGAACGGGAGTAAATGAAGGTTAAGACACTTGTGCAACATCTGATTATCTTTATTGTAAACGTTTCGCCATTCAGTGGCTTTATCAATACAAATTCTTGGACATAATTAGAAAACAGAAGAACTATATACAAAAGATGAGGTAATCAGTCCCTCAGCCTTGGAGGTGGTGTTTACAACACCGTGGTTGTAGAGATTCTGAAGCACAGGTAAGGAGACTGGCGCTTATATAGAAGTCAGTGAAGAGAGACGTGTAGCAGACGAGGGCATAGTCACTGGTAGGCGGGATTCCCCAGTGGAAGTAGGTCCTTCCCAAATTGATGGGCTAGTTGTAGAAGTTGTAGAATGATTTTATTGACGATAATCATACTTATGAATATGAAGGTATCTGCTTTTATGATTGTTTTCTTAATAATGTACACAGTGTCCAGAGTGAGGAAATGGTATGGTGATACCGACAAGATGTTTAAAAAGACACTTATGTACAGTTCAGGACATTTATTAAAGGAAACGTTTCGCCACGAGTGGCTTCTTCAGTCCTAATACAGAGAAAACTAAGAAAACACACATATATATAGCTGCCTCAAATGTTCTATTGAAGAACGTCAGCAAGTTTGTCAGGCAGGAACGACCTCTCGTGAATCCATGCTGAGATTCATTTATCAAGTTATGCTCATCAAGGTGACTTCTGATAATGTCAGCTATAATTGATTCTAATAACTTGCCCACTATAGATGTCAGGCTTATTGGACGGTAATTTGAAGGAGTGGACTTATCCCCTGATTTGTGTATTTTTGTATATGTGTGTTTTCTTAGTTTTCTCTGTATTAGGACTGAAGAAGCCACTCGTGGCGAAACGTTTCCTTTAATAAATGTCCTGAACTGTACATAAGTGTCTTTTTAAACAGTGTCCAGAGTATATACATTCCCCAGAGAGAAATTAGGTCTAATAATAACGATCCCAAATGGGTTAACAGGAGGCTAAAGCATCTATTAGGGGAGAAAAGGGGAATTTATAGGCGCATCAGAAGAGGAGAGGTTAACCTTACTGACCAATATGTTCAGCTTAAAAGAGAAGTAAAAAAGGCGATTAGAAAGGCTAAACGTGACTATGAAATTAGAGTTGCTAATGAATCAAAGACTAATCCAAAGGGGTTCTTTCAAGTGTATAGGACGAAGGTGAAGGAAAAAGTAGGACCTCTGAAAACTGGGAATGGACAGCTGACGGATAGTGAACTGGAAATGTGTTCCTTATTTAATGACTATTTTTTGTCAGTTTTTACACAGGAAGATGTAAATGAGATTCCAGTAATTAACAATTATTTAGTTCCCGATGAATTTAAGTTAACTAATATTACTGTCACGAGGGACATGGTTATTAAACAGATAGACAAACTGAAACAAAATAAGTCCCCGGGACCCGATGAGTTGTTTTCCAGGGTACTTAATGAATGCAAGATGGAGCTTAGTCAGCCGTTGGCGAGTGTATTCAATGCGTCCATCCTTACCGGTGTTGTGCCGGAGTTGTGGAAGATGGCTAATGTGGTTCCTATATTCAAATCAGGGGATAAGTCCACTCCTTCAAATTACCGTCCAATAAGCCTGACATCTATAGTGGGCAAGTTATTAGAATCAATTATAGCTGACATTATCAGAAGTCACCTTGATGAGCATAACTTGATAAATGAATCTCAGCATGGATTCACGAGAGGTCGTTCCTGCCTGACAAACTTGCTGACGTTCTTCAATAGAACATTTGAGGCAGCTGACAGTGATAAGGAATATGATATTGTTTATTTGGATTTTAGTAAAGCCTTCGATAGAGTACCTCACAAGAGACTCTTAAGAAAAGTGGCAGCTCATGGTATAGGAGGTAAAGTTCTAGCATGGATTGAGGCATGGCTTACCAATAGAAAGCAGAGAGTTACCATTAATGGAGTGAAATCTGAATGGGGATTAGTCACTAGTGGCGTTCCACAAGGATCAGTTTTAGGCCCTCTCTTGTTCATAATTTACATTAATGACCTTGATGAAGGGATTACGAGTGATATGAGTAAATTTGCTGATGATACAAAGATAGGCCGTATAATTCACTCTGAGGAGGATATCAATGAACTCCAGGACGATTTGGACAAATTAATGTCTTGGTCTGAAAAATGGCAGATGAAGTTCAATGTGGATAAGTGTAAGGTACTTACCCTTGGTAATGAAAATAACCCTCGAAGCTATAATCTAGGTGAAGTAGAGCTTGATCATACAGAATGTGAAAAAGACTTGGGAGTCATGGTAAGCAGAAATCTAAAGCCAAGACAGCAGTGCCTTAGTGTGCGCAACAAGGCCAACAGATTACTTGGATTTATCTCAAGAAGTATAAGTAACAGAAGTCCAAAAGTTATTTTACAGCTCTATACATCACTAGTGAGGCCTCATTTGGATTATGCTGCTCAGTTTTGGTCCCCTTACTACAGGATGGATATAGACTCATTAGAGAACATACAGAGAAGAATGACTAAAATGATTTACTGTGTAAGGAACCTCCCGTATGAAGATAGACTCAAAGCCTTAAATCTCCATTCTCTGGAGAGGCGTAGAATGAGGGGAGATATCTTTGAAGTGTATAAGTGGATGACGGGCATAAACAAAGGAGATATTAATAAAGTACTGAGGGTGTCGAACCAGGTAAGAACCAGGAATAATGGATTTAAGTTGGATAAATTTAGATTTAGAAAGGACATAGGTTTTCTAACAGAGTTGTAGATGCGTGGAACAGTCTTCCCAGTGGGGTGATAGAGGCTAGGACCTTGGGTAGCTTTAAGAAGAGACTGGACAAATATATGAGTGGAAGGGCTGGGTTTGATTGGTGTCATTGGGTACGGGAGTTATTTCCAGGGAAGCTTTAGGTAGTAGTCGTTTTGATAAGGACCTGCCTCGCATGGGCCAGTAGGCCTTCTGCAGTGTTCCTCCATTCTTATGTTCTTATGTTCTTAAGTCGTGAAGAAGGTCATGTAGATGTCCTCTGAATCAAGATACCATAATGTTGCAGTGTCTGACAAGTTGTGCAAGACAGGTATACAATACCGACAAGATGAAAGTTAAGACACTTGTGCAACATCTGATTATCTTTATTGTAAACGTTTCGCCATCCAGTGGCTTTATCAATACAAATTCTCAGATGTTGCACAAGTGTCTTAACTTTCATCTTGTCGGTATTGTATACCTGTCTTGCACAACTTGTCAGGTACTGCAACATCATGGTATCTTGATTCAGAGGACATCTACATGACCTTCTTCACGACTTCTACAACTAGCCCATCAGTTTGGGAAGGACCTACTTCCACTGGGGAATCCCGCCTACCAGTGACTATGCCCTCGTCTGCTACACGTCTCTCTTCACTGACTTCTATATAAGCGCCAGTCTCCTTACCTGTGCTTCAGAATCTCTACAACCACGGTGTTGTAAACACCACCTCCAAGGCTGAGGGACTGATTACCTCATCTTCTGTTTTCTAATTATGTCCAAGAATTTGTAATGATAAAGCCACTGGATGGCGAAACGTGTACTTAGCTCTGTGAAGACCTGTTTGTGTGCTCTCTGTAGGCCTTCTCCAGTGTTCCTCCATTCTTACGTTGTTATTAGTTTTTCCATGGCTTCTTGTTCTTGATACCGATTTAGACGTGTGACCTCTCGATGGCTGCAACACGTTCCGTTGCATGGGAGGCATACAGTGTACGAACCCTGAAATATTGATGTTAAACATTGACGCGATACCGAGACCTATGACTATGACAGAAGTGATCAAGATCCTTTGACAGAAGTGATCAAGATCTGTACCAGGATGTGGTGACGTGTACTTAGCTCAGTGGTGACGTGTACTTAGCTCAGTGGTGACCTCTCTTGAGCAACTTTAGCCAGCAGCTGAGAGAAGAGCTCAGAGTTGCTAAGATGGAGATACGGCGATTAACGGAGGAGAACAAGAGGATTCGTAGTAATCCTTCTGTTGTGAGTCCCCAGGTTAAGAGGGGAGCTTGGTCAGTGGCCGGGCAACATGGAACCAAGCTGAAGATCAAGAAAACGGTTGGAGAGGCAGAAACAACGAGAACCCAGAAGACTACCTTGGAAACTTCCAACTCATTCTCGGTGCTACCTGACGAATGTGAGTGTTCTACTGGGAATGCCACAACGAGCACCAAAGAAGCATTGGCAGACGTGAGTAAGACATCCCTAGAAACCCCAACGAAGACCATCGAGAACATCTTGACGAATTCTACAAGTGGTGTAATGCTACCTGGCGAATGTGAGTCGACTACTCGGAGCATCACGACGGACGACGCCAAGGAAGGTAAAAACATTGTTGTTGTTGGGGATAGCCAGATTAGGTACATGGATAGGGCATTCTGCTTGAAGGATAGGAGTAGGAGGCAGAGAGTGTGTTTTCCTGGGGCTGGGATGAAGGATATTGTTAGCCGTCTGGATGACATCATGAGAGGTAATGGGAGCAATCCTATTATCTGTCTCAGTGCTGGAGGCAACGATGTTGGCAGACGTAGGAGTGAGGACCTGATTAGCAGGTATAGGACAGCAATAGAGATAATTAGGAGGAAGGGTGGGAAACCTGTAATATGTGGCATTTTGCCAAGGAGAGGAGTTGGAAATGAATGGTTGTCCAGAGCAATTGGTGTCAATTGCTGGCTGGACAAATACTGTAAGGAAAATGCGGTAACATTCATTGACAACTGGGACCTCTTCTATGGCAGAAATGACATGTATGCCAGGGATGGGGTTCACTTATCTAGGTGTGGGGTGGGAGCACTGGCCAACGCAGTGGAGGGAGCTGTTAGGTCTTTAAACTAGGAATAGTTAGTGGTATGGGTTTTGGCGGGAAAACTGTGAAGTCGCAGGGTAGTAACATGAGTACTAGGAGAACTAGTAATAGGCAAAATGAGGTGGATATTGGAAAGCCAGTGGCACTAATTGACAAGGACAGTAATAGGTTTAGTGGAATAACAGAAAGGAGCAGGAAGGGTAAAGAGAGAGGAGGGTCATTAAATATTTATTACACAAATAGTCGCAGTGCTAGGAATAAGATGGACGAGTTGAGACTAGTTGCTAGTGCAGGTAACATAGATGTATTTGCCATTACTGAGACGTGGTTTAATTCAAAAAGTCGGGACATGCCTGCAGAATGTCACATTCAGGGTTTTAAATTGTTCCAAGTAGATAGAAGTATCGGGAAGGGGGGTGGGGTGGCATTGTATGTCCGAGATCGCTTGAACTGTTGCATAAAAACGGGTATTAAGTCTGAAGTAACACATACAGAGTCTGTTTGGATAGAATTTTCAGAGGGGCATGAAAAATTAATTTTAGGTGTGATATACCGTCCCCCAAATTTAGATAGGGACCAAGGGAGACTACTATGGGAGGAAATTGTTAGGGCCACAAGGCACGATAATGTAGTAATTCTAGGAGACTTTAACTTTAGTCATATTGATTGGAATTTCTTGACTGGGAATTTAGAATCATACGATTTCTTAGAAGTAGTTCAGGATTGTTTTTTGAAGCAGTTTGTGACAGAACCTACAAGGGGAAATAACCTGCTTGACTTAGTTCTGGCAAACAATGAATCCCTTGTTAATAATTTAGAAGTTTCAGAGGAACTGGGTGCTAGCGACCACAAATCAATTACATTTAGAATTGAATGGAAGTATGATAGTAGGGATAACTCAGTAACAGTCCCAGATTTTCGCTTAGCAGATTACGATGGGCTTAGAGAACACTTATCATCTGTTGACTGGGGTAACGAAGAGAGCTATCAATATGACAGTTTTCTGAACACAATACATGCTGCTCAAAGAACGTTTATCCCTTATAAGGAAATTAGATCAAATAGAAATGACCCAAAATGGATGAATAATAGGCTGAAATATCTACTAGGGCATAAGAAAGGAATTTATAGGCGTATCAAAAGAGGCGAGGGTCATCTTATGAATCAGTATATTGACATTAAGAGGGACATTAAAAAGGGGATAAGAAAAGCTAAAAGGGACTATGAAATTAAAGTTGCTAGGGATTCTAAAACTAACCCAAAAAGTTTTTTCCAGGTATATAGAACAAAAGTCAGAGATAAGATAGGTCCCCTTAAAAATAACTATGGGCATCTTACTGACAAAGAGAATGAAATGTGCTCGATTTTAAATAATTATTTTCTCTCGGTTTTTACACAGGAAGACACTAATAATATTCCGGTAATTAATTTTTATAGTGGATCAGAAGAAGATAAATTATGTAACATCACAGTCACTAGTGAAATGGTTGTGAAGCAGATAGACCGACTGAAGCAAAATAAGTCACCGGGTCCTGATGAGGTTTTTTCAAGGGTTCTTAAGGAATGCAAAATGGAAGTCTGTGAACCATTAACTAATATTTTTAATTTATCTCTTCAAACAGGTGTAGTGTCTGATATGTGGAAGATGGCTAATGTAATTCCTATTTTTAAAACAGGGGACAAGTCGTTACCGTCAAATTACCGCCCAATAAGCCTGACCTCAATTGTAGGCAAATTACTAGAGTCAATTATAGCTGAGATTATAAGAAGCCATCTCGATAAGCATAGCTTGATTAATGATACTCAGCATGGATTCACAAGAGGCCGGTCTTGTCTAACTAATTTATTAACTTTCTTCAGTAAAGCTTTTGAGGCTGTTGACCACGATAAAGAATTTGATATTATTTACTTAGATTTTAGTAAGGCATTTGATAGAGTTCCGCACCAAAGACTGTTGAAGAAAGTAGCAGCTCATGGCATTGGGGGAAGGGTGCTCTCGTGGATCGAGTCATGGCTCACAGACAGGAAGCAGAGAGTGTCCATAAATGGGGTTAAATCCGAGTGGGGATCAGTAACAAGTGGCGTTCCACAGGGATCAGTCTTGGGCCCGTTGTTGTTTATAATATATATCAATGATCTTGATGAAGGAATTACTAGTGATATGAGCAAATTCGCCGATGACACGAAGATAGGTAGGATAATTGATTCAAACGTAGATGTTAGGGAACTTCAGGAGGATTTAGACAAACTTTACTCTTGGTCAGAAAAGTGGCAGATGCAGTTCAATGTAGATAAATGCAAGGTTCTGAAGCTCGGGAGTGTCCATAACCCTAGCACTTATAAGTTAAATAATGTAGAACTTAGCCATACAGATTGCGAAAAGGACTTGGGGGTTATGGTAAGCAGCAACCTTAAACCAAGACAGCAATGCCTAAGCGTACGTAATAAGGCAAATAGATTACTGGGATTTATATCAAGAAGTGTAAGCAACAGAAGTCCAGAGGTCATACTGCAGCTTTATACATCATTAGTAAGGCCTCACCTAGATTATGCAGCTCAATTCTGGTCTCCATATTACAGAATGGACATAAATTCGTTAGAAAACATTCAGCGTAGGATGACTAAATTAATACATAGCATTAGAAATCTTCCTTATGAAGAAAGATTGAAGACTCTTAAGTTACATTCACTTGTTAGACGAAGAATGAGGGGAGACCTGATCGAAGTGTATAAGTGGAAGATAGGTATTAATAAAGGGGATATTAACAAGGTCTTGAGGATATCTCTCCAAGAGAGAACCCGCAGTAATGGATTTAAATTAGATAAGTTTAGATTTAGAAAGGACATAGGAAAGTATTGGTTTGGAAATAGGGTAGTTGATGAGTGGAACAGTCTACCTAGTTGGGTTATTGAGGCTAGGACTTTGGGTAGTTTCAAATTTAGGTTGGATAAGTACATGAGTGGGAGGGGTTGGATTTGAGAGGGACATGCACATCGGAGCTTGTTTCTTGGGTGGCATTGAAAATTGGGTTGGTCAAATGTTTGTTAGTGGGATGAATTGTAAAGGACCTGCCTAGTATGGGCGAAAAGGCTTGCTGCAGTGTTCCTCTTTTCTTATGTTCTTATGTTCTATGTTTCAAATGGGCAAAAACAAAATTCTTGACATTATTTGCAAAAAACAGCGATGCCAAAAAAATGGCGTCTCTGTTGATGAAACTGCTAGAGCAGGAGACATTTCCTTTATTTCAGGGTATGGAACACTTAAGACTGCAGCCTTTTTTTTCTTTTAAATCTGTTTTGCTTGAAGAGCACCAGTAAAACAATTGGTCACAAAAATAGAAAAACTAAAGCAGCAAGACTTTCGCCAGTAACAACAGCTGTAGGCATCCACCTCCCACGAATTTACTCTCATATTCATCTGTGGGGAACAAGCCAAGCTTTGGCGGATGGAAAAGTCACCGTAATTGTTTGCCTCTTATCCCAACTCTTGAGGCAGCAGCTCTGGAGTCACTTCTGAAGCAAACATCATGATTCACTTGCGATGGATGATGCAGCTCCACGAGAGGCGCTTCAGACGTTCAAATGTAAGGAGTCACTTTCGTGGACTAGCACAAAACATTGTCGTTTCCCGAAGTACTTCCTTTCTAGAAGATGATTCTGCTGATGACAACAAAGATGATAAAGGAAGCTATCTCTTATATTTTGTTTGACAGTGGGAAATTTTCCAGCATCTGAATTCTTTAGTAGTGTCACTATAGAATTGCTATATACTATTTTTTTCCATTTGATGGTAGGTTATGCTAGTTGTTCATCTTCTGGGATAGCAGCGGCGAGACAAGGCGAGGTCAGGCGACACAAGGCGAGGCCAGGCGAGACAAGGTGAGACAAGGCGACACAAGGCCAGGCGAGACAAGGCGAGACAAGGCGAGGCCAGGCGACACAAGTCGAGGCCAGGCAAGGCCAGGCAAGGAAAGGCGAGGCCAGGCGAGGCCAGGCGAGACAAGGCGAGACCATGCAAGGAAAGGCGACACAAGGCGAGGTCACGTGAGACAAGGTGAGGCCAGGCGAGGCCAGGCAAGACAAGGTGAGGCCAGGCGAGGCCAGACGAGGCCAGGGGAGGCCAGTTATATCTGAGAAGAGACGTAGCAAAAATACTACGATGTTTGTATCATAAAATTGAAAAACAAGTAAGAGAAATCGACGACGGCTGTGCAAGAAAGACTGTGTTCACCTTTATTACTCTCACTCTCTTATGTTTCTTAATTATAATGATGGGTTGCTGCATGTCTAGTGTTATGTGTCTCAGCTACAGCAATGTGTTGCTGTATTATGTGCCTCTGTCTGTCTGTCTGTCTGTCTGTCTGTCTGTCTGTCTGTCTGTCTGTCTGTCTATCTCGTCAATCTCTCTCTCTCTCTCTCTCTCTCTCTCTCTCACATATGTCTGTATGTATGTATATATATATATATATATATATATATATATATATATATATATATATATATATATATATATATATATATATATATATATATATATATATATATATATATATATATATATATATATATATATATATATATATATATATATATATATATATATATATATTATATATATATATTATATATATATATTATTATTATTATCACACTGGCCGATTCCCACCAAGGCAGGGTGGCCCGAAAAAGAAAAACTTTCACCATCATTCACTCCATCACTGTCTTGCCAGAAGGGTGCTTTACACTACAGTTTTTAAACTGCAACATTAACACCCCTCCTTCAGAGTGCAGGCACTGTACTTCCCATCTCCAGGACTCAAGTCCGGCCTGCCGGTTTCCCTGAACCCCTTCATAAATGTTACTTTGCTCACACTCCAACAGCACGTCAAGTATTAAAAACCATTTGTCTCCATTCACTCCTATCAAACACGCTCACGCATGCCTGCTGGAAGTCCAAGCCCCTCGCACACAAAACCTCCTTTACCCCCTCCCTCCAACCTTTCCTAGGCCGACCCCTACCCCGCCTTCCTTCCACTACAGACTGATACACTCTTGAAGTTATTCTGTTTCGCTCCATTCTCTCCACATGTCCGAACCACCTCAACAACCCTTCCTCAGCCCTCTGGACAACAGTTTTGGTAATCCCGCACCTCCTCCTAACTTCCAAACTACGAATTCTCTGCATTATATTCACACCACACATTGCTCTCAGACATGACATCTCCACTGCCTCCAGCCTTCTCCTCGCTGCAACATTCATCACCCATGCTTCACACCCATATAAGAGCGTTGGTAAAACTGTACTCTCATACATTCCCCTCTTTGCCTCCAAGGACAAAGTTCTTTGTCTCCACAGACTCCTAAGTGCACCACTCACCCTTTTCCCCTCATCAATTCTATGATTCACCTCATCTTTCATAGACCCATCCGCTGACACGTCCACTCCCAAATATCTGAATACATTCACCTCCTCCATACTCTCTCCCTCCAATCTGATATCCAATCTTTCATCACCTAATCTTTTTGTTATCCTCATAACCTTACTCTTTCCTGTATTCACTTTCAATTTTCTTCTTTTGCACACCCTACCAAATTCATCCACCAATCTCTGCAACTTCTCTTCAGAATCTCCCAAGAGCACAGTGTCATCAGCAAAGAGCAACTGTGACAACTCCCACTTTATGTGTGATTCTTTATCTTTTAACTCCACGCCTCTTGCCAAGACCCTCGCATTTACTTCTCTTACAACCCCATCTATAAATATATTAAACAACCACGGTGACATCACACATCCTTGTCTAAGGCCTACTTTTACTGGGAAATAATTTCCCTCTTTCCTACATACTCTAACTTGAGCCTCACTATCCTCGTAAAAACTCTTCACTGCTTTCAGTAACCTACCTCCTACACCATACACCTGCAACATCTGCCACATTGCCCCCCTATCCACCCTGTCATACGCCTTTTCCAAATCCATAAATGCCACAAAGACCTCTTTAGCCTTATCTAAATACTGTTCACTTATATGTTTCACTGCAAACACCTGGTCCACACACCCCCTACCTTTCCTAAAGCCTCCTTGTTCATCTGCTATCCTATTCTCCGTCTTACTCTTAATTCTTTCAATAATAACTCTACCATACACTTTGCCAGGTATACTCAACAGACTTATCCCCCTATAATTTTTGCACTCTCTTTTATCCCCTTTGCCTTTATACAAAGGAACTATGCATGCTCTCTGCCAATCCCTAGGTACCTTACCCTCTTCCATACATTTATTAAATAATTGCACCAACCACTCCAAAACTATATCCCCACCTGCTTTTAACATTTCTATCTTTATCCCATCAATCCCGGCTGCCTTACCCCCTTTCATTTTACCTACTGCCTCACGAACTTCCCCCACACTCACAACTGGCTCTTCCTCACTCCTACAAGATGTTGTTCCTCCTTGCCCTATACACGAAATCACAGCTTCCCTATCTTCATCAACATTTAACAATTCCTCAAAATATTCCCTCCATCTTCCCAATACCTCTAACTCTCCATTTAATAACTCTCCTCTCCTATTTTTAACTGACAAATCCATTTGTTCTCTAGGCTTTCTTAACTTGTTAATCTCACTCCAAAACTTTTTCTTATTTTCAACAAAATTTGTTGATAACATCTCACCCACTCTCTCATTTGCTCTCTTTTTACATTGCTTCACCACTCTCTTAACCTCTCTCTTTTTCTCCATATACTCTTCCCTCCTTGCATCACTTCTACTTTGTAAAAACTTCTCATATGCTAACTTTTTCTCCCTTACTACTCTCTTCACATCATCATTCCACCAATCGCTCCTCTTCCCTCCTGCACCCACTTTCCTGTAACCACAAACTTCTGCTGAACACTCTAACACTACATTTTTAAACCTACCCCATACCTCTTCGATCCCATTGCCTATGCTCTCATTAGCCCATCTATCCTCCAATAGCTGTTTATATCTTACCCTAACTGCCTCCTCTTTTAGTTTATAAACCTTCACCTCTCTCTTCCCTGATGCTTCTATTCTCCTTGTATCCCATCTACCTTTTACTCTCAGTGTAGCTACAACTAGAAAGTGATCTGATATATCTGTGGCCCCTCTATAAACATGTACATCCTGAAGTCTACTCAACAGTCTTTTATCTACCAATACATAATCCAACAAACTACTGTCATTTCGCCCTACATCATATCTTGTATACTTATTTATCCTCTTTTTCTTAAAATATGTATTACCTATAACTAAACCCTTTTCTATACAAAGTTCAATCAAAGGGCTCCCATTATCATTTACACCTGGCACCCCAAACTTACCTACCACACCCTCTCTAAAAGTTTCTCCTACTTTAGCATTCAGGTCCCCTACCACAATTACTCTCTCACTTGGTTCAAAGGCTCCTATACATTCACTTAACATCTCCCAAAATCTCTCTCTCTCCTCTGCATTCCTCTCTTCTCCAGGTGCATACACGCTTATTATGACCCACTTCTCGCATCCAACCTTTACTTTAATCCACATAATTCTTGAATTTACACATTCATATTCTCTTTTCTCCTTCCATAACTGATCATTCAACATTACTGCTATCCCTTCCTTTGCTCTAA
>NC_091300.1:31180627-31203127 GCF_038502225.1 Cherax quadricarinatus | reverse complement strand
GCAGCAACTTCACTCTGGCTGTACCCTTCTCCAGAACATCACTTCATCGATTATCATTTATTCCCAGGATGACTCGAGTCTGGAACACATTCGTACAGCATTATGATGTCAACGAGATAAAGTCAGTTGAACAGATGAAAATGCTGGCAAACAGATGGCTCCAACTTCATCCTGTTCCCTACTTGTATGTTTCATAACAATAAAAATGCTTTCAAATGAGCTGATGTAGGTAACAGCTCTTAGCTTGTCAATAAAGTTAGGAATCCTTAACCTGTAAATAGCTTGTCAATAAAGCTAGGGATCCTTAACCTAACCTTGTCAAACCCTGTGTAAAGAGAGAGAGAGAGAGAGAGAGAGAGAGAGAGAGAGAGAGAGAGAGAGTAAGAGACAGACAGAGACAGAGACAGACAGAGATCAGAAAATTAACAGATAGCAGCGAAAGACTGGAGGGTAAACAGTAATGAGAGTAGAAACAGAGACAGACCTACATGGAGTGATGATCTAAGAGTTAGTCCATTGCCTAAGGATGGGACAGAAGAGCAAGAAACACACAGGACACAGAAGAATGCTCGTCTCTCATTTTTGCCAGAAAAATTTCCTGAGTGCCATCCTCTTTTCTTTTTTTTCCAAGTATACTTCTGTTTGACACCAAATACCCAACACCCATCTGAAGAATATCTCTGTTGCTAACTGCTGTATCTCTGACCCTCCCCACCATAACTCCTCTACACCTGGAAAGACCTACCCGTCACCCCAGATATTAGACCAGATACATCAAAAAGAAACAAATGAAAGAATATATGCCTGGTATACTAATTCTGATGACTTTGCAATAAGAACAATGATATGAAAATAAGAATAACAGAAGAAAACCTGATACAGAATCCATAGCAGAGATGAGGTTCACAGAAAAGATGAGCAATGTGATATTCTGTAAGGAATAACAAATAGTAAGAAATAAAAGAGAGAAAACAGGGCACGTGGAGAGGGTGGGGTGGCAGTGCTCAGTGTATATCGACTTTAGAATGCAGGGCTTGTGAGTTGCATCACTCTGATACCAGAGTTGGCTTCGGGACTGCTAGATAAAAGTAAGTTGAGCAACAGCTGGGGCTCCTTCCGTGGCCCTGTCAGAAGACTGTGCGTATCTAGCATCAGTCCACAAATTCAGGCTTGTGCCATTCATCTCAACAACGACAGCATTATTTCTAATCACAGATGAATTTTGTGAATTGTTGTTTCTGTTGAAATTAGTCAGCTCAACATCGTCCCCTGATATTACATTAAGTTAGGTTAGTTCAGTTAGCTACAGCAGTCTTCATCATACCGTAAACTAACTCCTGGTCGCTGTTGATGACTTACGGTGATAGCATTATTAGCCAACACCATTACTAGAACAAAGCTGCTTCAGGACGCCTACAACACTCACCGCTGAAGAGTTTCTAAACATTTAAAGGGACATAATTATCTTCAGTTAGATTGAATCCACTATTTTTTTTATTCTAAATTAAAGCACTGCACATAAAAAAAAATAACTAAATTGTCAAAACGTGGGGCAATATTTTTCGTGTACAAAAAAAAAAGAACTGTCAAAATCTTTTAAAAAATCACAACACCAAACATTTTAATATTATGCTGCTTTTCAAATATTCTATAACAGTAGAGAGTACCTTGCATCTACAACAAGCACACCACACTTTTACCAGCCTTAAATACAGCTAATACTTACAAAGTATGTAGTTTAGGCAAGTTTCCAAAGGCACCGTCCTCTACTTCCCTGAGAGCTGAGTGCGTGATGGACCTGTAGATGAAAACTCTTTAAGTGGTCGCGGGATAAACAATAAAATTTGAAGAATAAAAGTCATAGCATCGTGGCTAGAATAAGTTATGAATTGACATATTAGATATTAAATTTTAAAGACGTGTCTATCCGTTTTGGATAAATATCAAGCATATGGGTATATTAGATGTGTTTTGGTCGCTGCATGATCCACGAAAGGTATATACCTACACTGCAAAGCCCAACCCCCTCTACCTCAATTCACGAAAAAGAAATAGTACAGAACACGACACAGGTTTCAAATGCACCAATGAAGGTGCGGAAACAAAAATTGGGAATAATTCTGTAAAACTGACAAAAGGGCTCCTTTTCCTAATTATAGCTCACAAATTTGAAGTCAATCGCATGAGGCGTTCTTGAGGATGAAAAACCTTGGAGGAGGAAAAAGGTATTTATATGAAAAGCTGAAAGTTTACTTTAATCCCAATTTATGGATTTAAGTATTCTTGACTGATGATGAGCTACTTAAATACTTAATAACCGTTTTGTAGTCATGAGACTTTAAAGCCGACTAATCAACAGAGTCGTTAAGGCTGCTTGACGCTTATACATCACCAGTGAGTAATACTCTAATCCTTATATCAGGAATTAAAGCAGACTTTCAGTTTATATATGACGATATATGAACAATCAGAAGAATGGACAGGGATTTGAACGGTTATCTTGACTAGTAACAGGTCCAGCGCTGCACTCGTGTACTACTAGACTTGTAGTCCAGTGGTACAGTGCTGGTCCTGCCACAAGGTAGTCAGGATTACAGTTCTAGTCTCCGTCCTTTCTTCTATATATTCACTGATAGTAGTTCATTACGACTGTCACTGAATATATAATATATATATATATATATATATATATATATATATATATATATATATATATATATATATATATATATATATATATATATATATATATTGATCAGTTACAGTTACTTAGCCATGAGCTGTTTCATCATTCTGTGATGGAAATTACTGAGTAATGCAAAACACTTATCACTAAACCTTCATTTAAAAATTGTTTTGGTTTTAAATTTTCATACGGAAGGCGCATGATTATTATTGTTATTACTATTATTATTATTTTCATTGAGAATTTCTAAACTATTAGAATATGAAAGGTAATTAGCTTTGATCCAAGGAAAGCAGCTCTGGCTCCTTGCATCAAGAGCTCTTCACCGGCATCAAGGTTTAAACACGGATACTTATACCATAAACATCTGCATTTTAATTACTTTGCCTGTGTGTTGCCTTGGTATTAGTAAAATGATCTTAATCCGAGGAACTGGAGCAACCTTTCCCCACTGATTCCTCACGGAATTCAACGATTCCAATTTTTTTAAACTGTACTGCATCAGTAAATTTGCCTGTACAAAAAAAAAAAATAAAAAATAATAATACCGGGCACTATCCTGCCCCTAAGAAGCATCAGTCTAACCTCGACCTACGAACTTGAATTTCACTCTGCTTCGTCGTCGACTTCGAAGTCTCTCTTGTTGAACGTCTGAAGCTACGCCTCTGAGGATTTTGTAAGAGATAAGATTTTATTCGGATTTTTAACCCCGGAGGGTTAAAAATCCCAACAGGATAATCCAAGAAAGTCAGTGCGTCATCGAGGACTGTCTGTCTTATTTCAATTGGGGTCCTTAAATATTGTCCCCCAGGATGCCACCCACACCAGTCGGCTAACACCCAGGTACCTACTTGTTTGCTAGGTGGAAGGCGACAGCAGGTGTAAGGAAACACCCAATGTTTCCACCCTTGCCGGGGATCGAACCACGAACACTCAGTGTGTGCAGTGAGAGCATTACCTACTAGGCCATATGACACCTATAAGTCATGCAAACCATTCCAAAATTCTAGGAGTAGGTTCAGCGACATTGGTCATAGGATATCCGCACATGCCAGTTGTTCCAAGAATGTGGTCCTAGGGACCGTGTACAAGCACTGAAAATTTAAAGGCGATTGGATGAGGCGTTCTTGAGTTAAGACCGAAAACTAATATGAGAAGTTGTGGAAAATTTTGATAATTTTCCTGTAATTTGTAAGAACTGATGGGGATAATAATGTTTATATGAAATCGTGTACGTGTGTATCTTCAATGTGACTTTTAAAAGATGTCACATGAGAACCAATATTCTCTGTAATTTCCTTATATACTGTAAAGAGTTAAACGAGGAAAAAGTGTTGTAATTTAGAAGAAATTGATATTCCAACAATGAAGATCTATTACACAACTAGAAGTGTTATTGAATTAATTGAATAGATGTATTGGTACACAAACTGTTGGAGAATAATCGAAAAATGGTGTAACGTTTACATTAACTGGGGAGTGAGGTAGAATTTGATCCAGTGTAATCGGAGCCGAGAGAAATAGCAGTTTATGACGTCAGGATATACAAAGAGACAGTGCATCTGAAAGTGTCCAGATATTTAATACAAGTGTTAGCATAATGATATGACGGAAACCAAGAGGAGGTAGCTGAATGTGACGCTATTTTTACCTGCCACATGTATCATCCAGTTTAATGTATGCCTCCCAATTTGTATTGAACTACATACAACAGGTAAGGTAGCTAGTTATTGGCCAATATTAGTTGCCTGCCTGTAGGAGGCGTTATGATATACCACCCATAGAATGAATGATTAAGTGCAATTATATTTATAAATATTATATTAATTTGATTTGTTTAATAATTTGTAAATAAGATACGAACAAATTGCTTAAAGTTGTCATGCTCAAATAACTTTTCCTTAATCATGCCAGTGTTATTGGCTTAAATTTTCTAGTAAATTTTCAGAAACTGTATGTTCCTAATTTAAGGTTTTGAAGTGTGAGTTGGTAGGTGAGACGGTGGCACTGAAGGAGGCACAATGTCTGAGACCTGTTGTTCCTAAATGTTCCGAGGTACATTAATATCAGTAAGTATAATCTATTTCAGATGTTCCATAGTTATCCCCAGTTATGTGAGTGATTGGTTAATTTAAGACTGTACTTGTAAAGGTTCATCCACACAATTTCTCACAGATTTAAAGGTTTCCCTTAGGGGATAAATAATAATAATAATAATAATAATAATAATAATAATAATAATAATAATAATAATAAGAAGAAGAAGAAGAAGAAGAAGAAGAAGAAGAAGAGGAAGACTCACAAAATCGTAATGACACGATTGCAAGCAAACCATACCACGGGTGGGGATAGAACCCGCGATCAGAGTGTCTCAAAACTCTCTGATTGCAGGTTCTACCCCCACCCGTGGCATGGTTTTTTTTAATAATAATAATAATAATAATAATAATAATAATAATAATAATTATAATAATATTCACATCATTTGCATTTAAAATATGTGTAATTATTAGATAATCATAAAACATTATCAAAAGTTACACAATAGGACTTATAGTTCATTTCTAATTAACTTTAGCTGAATGAAGTTAAAACATTCAATTTCATAATGTTTTGAAAACAACTTTTGCCTTGAAACTGCGTTGTGGTGTGAGCATCTGTTTACCAGCACAGGTACTGAAGGCAGTGGCGGACCTACATTTTTGGAGACCTGAAGCTTGAGTTGTTATGGGGGTCCTGATCAGCAAAATGCATGTAGCTGTGAAGGTGTCTTCACAAAATACATCTTCAACAACAAGAACATCAACTGGGACCAGGTGTACCATGCCTTAAATGAAACATGTTGGGAAGATATCTTAAATATCATGGATCCAAACCAGTGCCTTGAAAGGATCAACTTCCTGGCAGCTGAAAGCATGTTCTAGGCATATTCTCCTAAGAAAGAAGAAGAGCAGGAGTAAACTGGAGATAGAAAGACGCTTCCTAGGCATATTCCCCTAAGAAAGAAGAAGAGCAGGAGTAAACTGGAGAGAGAAAGACGCTCCCTCTACAGAAGACGACGAAGAATCACTGAGCGGCTCAGGAATGCTAGAATATATGATACACGGAAGGAGGCGCTGACCAGGGAAGTGGAAACTATAGAACTTTAGTTAAAGGACTCTTACAGGAACCAGGAGAGACAGGAGGAGCTTAAAGCTATTAGTGAAATTGAAAGAAATTCGAAATACTTCTTTTCATATGCCAAAAACAAGGCAAATACCACATCTAGCACCGGGCCCTTACTCAGACAGGATGGGACTTACACAGATGACAACAAGGAAATGAGTGAAATACTGAAATCCCAGTACGACTCAGTGTTTAGTGAGCCACTAATCAGTCTAAGGATCGACGACCCAAACGATTTCTTTATGAATGAGCCTCATAACTCCATAAATGTATGCCAGATTTCCAACATTACCCTAACTCCGACAGACTTTGAAAAAGCCATTGACATGCCCATGCACTCAGCCCCGGGCCCAGACTCGTAGAACTCTGTGTTCATTAAGAACTGCAAGAAACCCCTCTCACGTGCCCTAAGTACACTATGGAGGAGGAGCTTGGACATGGGTGAAATTCCAGTCACTTAAAACAATGGATATATCCCCACTCCATAAAGGTGGCAGCAAAGCATTAGCTAAGAACTATAGACAAATAGCTCTAACGTCCCACATCATAAAAATCTTTGAAAGAGTGCTAAGAAGCAGAACTGCAAAAACACCTGGATTCCAAAAACTGCACAATCCAGGGCAATCTGGGTTCAGGGCAAGTCGCTCCTGCCTCTCACAACTACTGGATCACTATGATATGGCCTTGGATGCACTGGAAGAAAATCAGAATGCAGATGTAATATACAGACTTTGGAAAAGCATTTGACAAGTGCGATCATTGCGTAATAGCGCACAAAATACGTGCTAAAGCAATAACTGGCAAAGTGGGGCGATGGATCTTCAACTTCCTAACAAATCGAACACAAAGAATAGTGGTCAACATTGTTAAATCGGAGGCTGCCATAGTGAAGAGCTCTGCTCCACAAGACACAGTACTTACCCCCATCCTGTTCCTCATCCTCATATCAGACATAGACAGAGATGTAACCCACAGCACCGTATCGTCCTTTGCAGACGATACTAGGATCTGCATGAGGCTGTCATCTATTGAGGACACGGTTAACCTCCAAGAAGATATAAACAAAGTTTTCCAGTAGGCAACGGACAACAATATGATGTTCATTGAGGACAAATTCCAACTACTCCGTTACGGAAAACTGGAGGGGATAATAACTAGAACAGAGTATACTACAAACTCTAGCCATACAATAGAGCGGAAAAATAATGTAAGGGACCTGGGAGTAGTAATGTCTGAGGATCTCACTTTCAAGGATCACAACAGTGCCACGATCACAAGTGCAAAGAAAACGATAGGATGGATAATGAGAACGTTCAAAACGAGAGATGCCAAGCCAGTGATGATCCTTTTCAAATCACTTGTTCTCCCTAGGCTGGAATACTGCTGCATATTAGCATCTCCGTTCAAAGCAGGTGAAATTGCAGATCTAGAGAGTGTACAGAGAACCTTTACTGCACGTATAAGCTCTGTCAAGCACCTTAACTGCTGGAAACGCTTGGAAGCACTTGACTTGTACTCGTTGGAACGCAGGCGTGAGAGAGATATCAGAATCTACACTAGGAAAATCCTAGAAGGAATGATCCCGAATCTGCACACAGAAATCACTCCCTACCAAAGTAAAAGACTGGGCAGGCGATGCAAAATACCCCCAGTTAAAGGTAGGGGCGCCATTGGTACACTAAGAGAAAACACCATAAGTGTCCGGGGCCCAAGACTGTTCAACAGCCCCCCACCAAGCATAAGAGAAATTACCAATAGGCCCCTGGCTGCCTTCAAGAGAGAGCTGGACAGATGCCTAAAGTCAGTGCCGGATCAGCCGGGCTGTGGTTCGTACGTTGTAGTGCGTGCAGTCAGCAGTAACAGCCTGGTTGATCAGGCCCTGATCCATCGGGAGGCCTGGTCGTGGACCGGGCCGCGGAGGTGTTGATCCCAGGAATAACCTCCAGGTAGACTCCCAACCCTTTCTCATACTTAGAGCCAAAATTGTAAAGCAATGTGAACTAAAGTCGCTTCTTACCCCTCAGGGATTAGGGGCCCTGAAGCTTAAGCTTCATTAGTTTCATAGTACATCCGCCCCTGGTTGCAGGGTCGCAGCGTGAATGCTGCACCGGGCTACGTTTCGCCTCGAGTTAAACTTAGCAGCAATAAAATCTTATTCTGTATGTTGTTTTCACACGCATATCTGAGGGTATTACGTATTTATCTCTAGGATAATTCAAGCCTTATGTCACGGGTATATACACACAGAGGGGGAATGTGTACTGGTTTATATACGCTGAGTTTATTTTAATCATTCCTTTAGTGATTCAAGTATCCTTGATTTATAATTAATTTAAGGTTACAAGATGGGTCAGTGGAGACGTGAAACGTAAGAGACATTTATTAATATAACGTTTCGTACACGAGGACTTTGTCAAGCAAATTCATATCTCACATGAATACACTGAGTTTATATTACTACTGCCGCTAGTAGTAGTAATACGGAAGTCTCATGCGATGGCGGTGTTGTGGATTTGAAGTAAGATTCGTGTTGAAATCTCGGAAATAATCAATTAATAAAGCTGCCTTTATTCAGTGTAGTAATATTAAAGACAAATACAAAGGTTGTCTCCATGTACATTTGTTTGTTACGAGGTGAAAGATGTCTCTCCAACGTACACTTTTCGCATCCCATGCATAATCGCTTATGTGCATTATTTGGGGGTAGGCAATAATCCACGCAGGCGAATATTATCCCTGAAGAGAATGCGAAAAAGATATTCATTAGAGAAACATCCAACTCCGTCGAAACATATTTTAATTACCTCCAGGTCTCCAGGCGCTGTATGAATCCTATCGGCTTAGTGGTTCTCCATGGATATGAGAGATTTCCTTGTTATAAAAAATCTATCATCCGCTCGAGAGTCATTAAGGCTACATGTCACCTGTGCACCGCCAATCAAGAATTATTTAATCCCTAATAATTACACATTCGAATATACGCACTAGAATATATAAAGAAATATAATCTTACGAGACTAGTGAGTGGAATATACTGAGCAGTTACGTGTTTATATTATTATAATCATAACTAAACGATACACTCATAAAGGTCATACAGCACTGTAGGGTAGGGCTTGTTGAAGGTTTAATTAATATGCTTGATCATAGACTAGCGAGGGTGGAGAGTATAACAAAGGTAGATTTAGTATGAGAGGTATGAAGTGCTATAGGAAGTATAATCAATGTTTGTGTAATAAATTTGTTGCTGTCAAAAAAAAGTCGAAGAGGGAGTCTGTGTCAAAGGTGGGACTGTCAGTGAGGAGGGAAGATAAAGTAAGGGTGTTAGAGTGGTGACGACGTCGGAGGTAAATTCTCCGTGCTCGCTGGTAGACAGGACAAGCTGATACAGTATGACAAACTGAAATTGGAACCTGACAATTCTCACAGATTGGAACCGGGCGCCGTTTATAATGTTGCAGACATGGAGGTTCCTCATCAGTGTCCCCAGCAGGTGGTGGCGGCATGACATCCTCGCTCTATCATGCTACAGCACAAGGTCAGCACTGTTTTTTCAGTACCTTACTCAGCAGAAACTCCCACTTGTGATGGAAATAATTATCGTTTATACGAGTGCAATATCTGCAATATCCGGTAGATCATAGTATTTAATTTTTCTTGCCGGACTGTAGTGTATTTGAAATAAAATATAACTAAGGAAATATAATATATATTGAAAATTCCCGTATATTTTTTAGAAGTGTTTATAATTCGCGCGTTTAGTACGCTCTTAAATGTATTTTCGTACGGCTGTTTCGTAGAGCCGGTCATGTACTCTGGAAGAGTTTGCTTTTCTTCCTCCGAGGATTTTCTTGATAACTTGAGAACGAGTCATCTGATCAGCTTAAAACTTGCAGTGCTAGTGAAATATAGGAAAAGGTTCTAGTGGCTATTGGGATGGGTGAATTTTTCAACTTCATGAAGCCTCTTCTGATCGGCTTCAAAATTTTCAACACTGGCATATCCTACTTTCAAAATGATCCAGATTGTTCTTGAGGTATTAAAGCCAATTTGTTCATTTTATTTTTTAAGATTTTATTTCTATTGGATAACTTGAGTGTAACTGTCCTGAACGACTTCCATCCTTTTAATGACTGATGTATATTATAACAAGGATCATCTCTCTCTCTCTCTCTCTCTCTCTCGGGTTTAGGCTATGTAGGTACTTTAAAATTTTCTTATACATTTAATGAACTTGGAAATGTTTCATTCTGTGTAGCAACTGGCGAACAGTTCTTGTGGTAATTTTCAGGCTTTCAGTGCTGGTGAATTTTTCTCGAAGAAAACCTTCCAGATTTTGTTTTTTGTAAGATTTACCCTTCCAGATTTTTTTTTTAAATTTACTGGTGTCCATGCCATAAGTGGCGAATGCCTCTTCCGATGGGCTTCAAACCCTAAATACTGGTGAATCATATTTAAAGAAAGGTTTGGAATGATTCTGGACAGTGTAGGAATCAATTTGTCAATTTCAATGGTATTTGGAAATATATATATATATATATATATATATATATATATATATATATATATATATATATATATATACATACATACATATTTTTATTTATTTATAAAGTTTTTCTTCTTCTCTTTTTTAGTAAATGTCTACAGGACAAGGGGTTACTAGCCCATTGCTCCCGGCATTTTAGTCGCCTCATACGACACGCATGGCTTACGGAGGAAAGATTCTTTTCCACTTCCCCATGGGCAATAGAAGAAATAAAGAAGAACAAGATCTATTTAGAAAAAGGAGAAAAACCTAGATGTATGTATATATATATGCATGTGCGTGTCTGTGAAGTGTGACCAAAGTGTAAGTAGGAGTAGCAAGATATCCCTGTTATCTAGCGTGTTTATGAGGCAGAAGAAGAAACCAGCAATCCTACCATCATGCAAAACAGTTACAGGTTTCTGTTTCACAGTCATCTGGCTGGACGGTAGTACTTCCCTGGGTGGTTGCTGTCTACCAACCTACTACCTAATACATATATATATATAATATATATATATATATAATATATATAAATATATACATATATGTATATATATATATATATATATATATATATATATATATATATTTCAACAAGTCGGCCGTCTCCCACCGAGGCAGGGTGACCCAAAAATGAAAGAAAATCCCCAAAAAGAAAATACTTTCATCATCATTCAACACTTTCACCACACTCACACATTATCACTGTTTTTGCAGAGGTTCTCAGAATACAACAGTCTAGAAGCATACACATATAAAGATACACAACATATCCCTCCAAACTGCCAATATTGATATATATATTGATATATATTGATATATATATATATATATATATATATATATATATATATATAAATATATATATATATATATATATACATATATATTCATGTATATATATATACATATATATACATGTATATATATATACATATATACATATATATATATATATATACATATATATACATGTATATATATATATACATATATATACATGTATATATATATATACATATATATACATGTATATATATACATATATATACATATACATATATATACATGTATATATATATATACATATATATATACATGTATATATATATACATATATACAAATTTATATACATGTATATATGTATATATATATATATATATATATATATATATATATATATATATATATATATATAGAGATAAATATATATATATATAAAAAAAAAAATATATATATATATATATAAATATATATATATATATATATATATATATATATATATATATATATATATATATTTATTTATTATCACACTGGCCGATTCCCACCAAGGCAGGGTGGCCCGAAAAAGAAAAACTTTCACCATCATTCACTCCATCACTGTCTTGCCAGAAGGGTGCTTTACACTACAGTTTTTAAACTGCAACATTAACACCCCTCCTTCAGAGTGCAGGCACTGTACTTCCCATCTCCAGGACTCAAGTCAGGCCTGCCGGTTTCCCTGAACCCCTTCATAAATGTTACTTTGCTCACACTCCAACAGCACGTCAAGTATTAAAAACAATTTGTCTCCATTCACTCCTATCAAACACGCTCATGCATACCTGCTGGAAGTCCAAGCCCCTCGCACACAAAACCTCCTTTACCCCCTCTCTCCAACCTTTCCTAGGCCGACCCCTACCCCGCCTTCCTTCCACTACAGACTGATACACTCTTGAAGTCATTCTGTTTCGCTCCATTCTCTCTACATGTCCGAACCACCTCAACAACCCTTCCTCAGCCCTCTGGACAACAGTTTTGGTAATCCCGCACCTCCTCCTAACTTCCAAACTACGAATTCTCTGCATTATATTCACACCACACATTGCCCTCAGACATGACATCTCCACTGCCTCCAGCCTTCTCCTCGCTGCAACATTCATCACCCATGCTTCACACCCATATAAGAGCGTTGGTAAAACTATACTCTCATACATTCCCCTCTTTGCCTCCAAGGACAAAGTTCTTTGTCTCCACAGACTCCTAAGTGCACCACTCACTCTTTTTCCCTCATCAATTCTATGATTCACCTCATCTTTCATAGACCCATCCGCTGACACGTCCACTCCCAAATATCTGAATACATTCACCTCCTCCATACTCTCTCCCTCCAATCTGATATTCAATCTTTCATCACCTAATCTTTTTGTTATCCTCATAACCTTACTCTTTCCTGTATTCACCTTTAATTTTCTTCTTTTGCACACCCTACCAAATTCATCCACCAATCTCTGCAACTTCTCTTCAGAATCTCCCAAGAGCACAGTGTCATCAGCAAAGAGCAGCTGTGACAACTCCCACTTTGTGTGTGATTCTTTATCTTTTAACTCCACGCCTCTTGCCAAGACCCTCGCATTTACTTCTCTTACAACCCCATCTATAAATATATTAAACAACCACGGTGACATCACACATCCTTGTCTAAGGCCTACTTTTACTGGGAAATAATTTCACTCTTTCCTACATACTCTAACTTGAGCCTCACTATCCTCGTAAAAACTCTTCTCTGCTTTCAGTAACCTATCTCCTACACCATACACTTGCAACATCTGCCACATTGCCCCCCTATCCACCCTGTCATACGCCTTTTCCAAATCCATAAATGCCACAAAGACCTCTTTAGCCTTATCTAAATACTGTTCACTTATATGTTTCACTGTAAACACCTGGTCCACACACCCCCTACCTTTCCTAAAGCCTCCTTGTTCATCTGCTATCCTATTCTCCGTCTTACTCTTAATTCTTTCAATAATAACTCTACCATACACTTTACCAGGTATACTCAGCAGACTTATCCCCCTATAATTTTTGCACTCTCTTTTATCCCCTTTGCCTTTATACAAAGGAACTATGCATGCTCTCTGCCAATCCCTAGGTACCTTACCCTCTTCCATACATTTATTAAATAATTGCACCAACCACTCCAAAACTATATCCCCACCTGCTTTTAACATTTCTATCTTTATCCCATCAATCCCGGCTGCCTTACCCCCTTTCATTTTACCTACTGCCTCACGAACTTCCCCCACACTCACAACTGGCTCTTCCTCACTCCTACAAGATGTTGTTCTTCCTTGCCCTATACACGAAATCACAGCTTCCCTATCTTCATCAACATTTAACAATTCCTCAAAATATTCCCTCCATCTTCCCAATACCTCTAACTCTCCATTTAATAACTCTCCTCTCCTATTTTTAACTGACAAATCCATTTGTTCTCTAGGCTTTCTTAACTTGTTAATCTCACTCCAAAACTTTTTCTTATTTTCAACAAAATTTGTTGATAACATCTCACCCACTCTCTCATTTGCTCTCTTTTTACATTGCTTCACCACTCTCTTAACATCTCTCTTTTTCTCCATATACTCTTCCCTCCTTGCATCACTTCTACTTTGTAAAAACTTCTCATATGCTAACTTTTTCTCCCTTACTACTCTCTTTACATCATCATTCCGCCAATCGCTCCTCTTCCCTCCCTCCCTCACTTTCCTGTAACCACAAACTTCTGCTGAACACTCTAACACTACATTTTTAAACCTACCCCATACCTCTTCGACCCCATTGCCTATGCTCTCATTAGCCCATCTATCCTCCAATAGCTGTTTATATCTTACCCTAACTGCCTCCTCTTTTAGTTTATAAACCTTCACCTCTCTCTTCCCTGATGCTTCTATTCTCCTTGTATCCCATCTACCTTTTACTCTCAGTGTAGCTACAACTAGAAAGTGATCTGATATATCTGTGGCCCCTCTATAAACATGTACATCCTGAAGTCTACTCAACAGTCTTTTATCTACCAATACATAATCCAACAAACTACTGTCATTTCGCCCTACATCATATCTTGTATACTTATTTATCCTATTTTTCTTAAAATATGTATTACCTATAACTAAACCCCTTTCTATACAAAGTTCAATCAAAGGGCTATCATTATCATTTACACCTGGCACCCCAAACTTACCTACCACACCCTCTCTAAAAGTTTCTCCTACTTCAGCATTCAGGTCCCCTACCACAATTACTCTCTCACTTGGTTCAAAGGCTCCTATACATTCACTTAACATCTCCCAAAATCTCTCTCTCTCCTCTGCATTCTTCTCTTCTCCAGGTGCATACACGCTTATTATGACCCACTTCTCGCATCCAACCTTTACTTTAATCCACATAATTCTTGAATTTACACATTCATATTCTCTTTTCTCCTTCCATAACTGATCATTTAACATTACTGCTACCCCTTCCTTTGCTCTAACTCTCTCAGATACTCCAGATTTATTCCCATTTATTTCCCCCCACTGAAACTCTCCTACCCCCTTCAGCTTTGTTTCGCTTAGGGCCAGGACATCCAACTTCTTTTCATTCATAACATCAGCAATCATCTGTTTCTTGTCATCTGCACTACATCCACGCACATTTAAGCATCCCAGTTTTATAAAGTTTTTCTTCTTCTCTTTTTTAGTAAGTGTCTACAGGAGAAGGGGTTACTAGCCCATTGCTCCCGGCATTTTAGTCGCCTCATACGACACGCATGGCTTACGGAGGAAAGATTCTTTTCCACTTCCCCATGGACAATAGAAGAAATAAAGAAGAACAATAGCTATTTAGAAAAAGGAGAAAAACCTAGATGTATGTATATATATATGCATGTGCGTGTCTGTGAAGTGTGACCAAAGTGTAAGTAGGAGTAGCAAGATATCCCTGTTATCTAGCGTGTTTATGAGACAGAAAAAGAAACCAGCAATCCTACCATCATGCAAAACAGTTACAGGTTTCTGTTTCACAGTCATCTGGCAGGACGGTAGTACTTCCCTGGGTGGTTGCTGTCTATATATATTTACATATATATATATATACATATATATATATATATATATATATATATATATAAATATATATATATATATAGAAATATAAAAATATATATATATATATATATATATATATATATATATATATATATATATATATATATAGATATATATATATATATATATATATATATATATACATATATATATATATATACATATATACATATATATATATATACATATATACATATATATATACATATATATATATATATATATACATATATACATATATATATATATATATACATATATAAATATATACATATATACATATATATATATATATACATATATATATATATACATATATACATATATACATATATAAATATATATATATATATACATATATTATATATATATAGGGAGGTACCACCTCTAGAACTGTTATAGGGACCCTCATCCTCAGAGAAAAGAATAAACTTGCTTCAGGGAAACTCAAGGTTGTCCCTGAAGCTGCTTGAGAATTTTCTCCTACCACCCCCTATATTTTATGTATATTTTATTTAAAGACAAAATACATTGACAAAACATTCACAAAAATACGATAGAAAGTAAAACAACATAGGTAACTCAGAGCTACATCTCGAATACTTCGTCCAGCTCCCCCTCGGTGGGCCGCGTGCCCAGAATGCTGCAGGCATTTCCTCTCTGGATTGCAACACTGAGTCTCTGAAAGAGGAAGCTGGTCGCCCTGTGGTCCTTGGTTTCTATGATGAGCTTTTCACCCAGCTCTATTAGGAACTTCAGAGCACACTTGCCCCATGCTCCAAGGGTCTCCGACCCTATTGGGATGAAGTTATAGCAAGGGGGAAGGTCTTCATATTTGCGGATCTTCTGGGTCTCCCTGTGGCTGGCAGCTCCACCCTCTTCCACTACGGAGTACGGCAAGTAGGTGTCTGCCAATGTGGCGGCACATGTGTAGTCCCAGGCAATCTGCTTTCCATCCTTCCAAGGTAGCACAGTGGCTCCATCAGGACGCTTTTGACTTCCGTCCGACCTCTGCACTTGGGGTTCCCGTTGAGCTGGGCAACGGGCTGTGGTGAGGCTTCTCTTTATGATGTCATTGACCTCCTCATGCCTGGCATACTTCCCTTCTGCTATGTGACACACGAGACCATGAAGTCCGAATTGATCAGCTGTCGCCCTGCCGCAAATACACCTATGTTCGGTGAGGATGGGGGCGGCTAGGCGAAGAGCAACACCAATCCGAATGGCCTGTGGGTCTAGTCGAGTGCCCAAGGAGGAATTGGGAACAGCTAACAGGAAATCTCCTGAGTGTGGTGCCTTCACTGCCAGGAGACGAGCTTTGTCCTTTCCTGAGGCATTGGAGAGCATTGTGTTGGCGATTTTTTCCATGATTGGTTTGTCCCAGTGGGACTGTTTGTGTTCTTTGGGAGGACCTGGTCTACTGGAGGAATCTGTAAGGGTGTCCCACCGAATCGCTGCTTCAGTAAACCTGGGGTCTTGAGCTCCTACCACGTCTCTCAAGCGTTCGGGAACAATCTTCTTGACTAATGCACTGGAAGCAAAACACGAAGACAGAAAAGCAGGTAAAGCAGCATGCGTTGCTTTGTGCACCCCTATACCTCCCAGTCGCACAGGGAGGGTTGCCTGATCCCATTGCTGATCCTCTAGTGACAGGTTCAGTGCCTTCTTAAGGGTTGACCTCAGGAGTGCGTCATATTCGTCGAGTGTTGGGTTGTCAAAAGAGGGTGCACACCTCAGGAAGTAAGTGAGTCTTGGAATAGTAAGGCACCTTGTGAGGAGATACAGAGCATCATGGGCATCAAGATTGCTTATTCTCTCCTCCATTCTCATCAGGTCATTCAATTTGTCCTTGAGGACTGTGTCGATGGCCTGGTGACCCAGCGGTGCTCCCAGGAGGGTACTGTTGGACGGAGTGGTAGTAGAGACTTCTGGGAGGATTCTTCGCACAGCATTGATTATTTCCTGGTTTGCTGTGATGATTTCACACTTGGAGGGATTGAGGATGAGTCCCAAGTCTTCTCCCTGTGTTTTCACCAGTTGTAGGTCCCCTACCAGGGACTCTTCAGTACCTGCCAGAGTGCCATCATCCAGGTACCAGATGTTGAGCTCGCTGCGTAGGCTGGAAGTTAGTTCTCTTACTGCCAAGCAGAAGAGAAGCGGAGCTAGTGGGTCACCCTGCTGAACACCTTCTGATGATTGAATTTCATGTTCTCCAAACAAAAGAATTGAGGGTTTGCTGTAGCCATCTGAGATGAAGGGAAAAAGACTGGGGAAGCGATCCCGAACAGCTGGCAAGACAGCATCTGTCTTTACCATATTAAAGGCATTTCTAAAATCAAGTTTGACTACAGCCTTGTCTTCTGGTAGGTCCCTGATGTAGGCCCTTGCTGCATGAGCTGCAGCTTCACTGACATGAGGGACCCCAAAGCCCAGTTGGTGTGGCTGGAGTAAACTGGCAGCTTCTAGGCGAATGTTTCTTACTGCTGCTTTGGCAACGAGACGGCGAAGAGTGTTTCTAACCGCAATGGGTCTGATTCCCCCATCCTTCTTCAACGCACACAGTGATGCTCCGAAAAAGAAAGGTTTAATTTCTTCTGGGATTCGCCCAGCCAGGCAGTTGTTGACGAAAGTTGTTAACTCGGTGAGAAGAAGTGATGCAGATGCACCGAGTACTGGATTTACCATCTCCTTGAGGTGCTGAGGTCGAATTCCAGTGTAACCTCCTGCAGATCCTGCAGGAAATGACACGATCGCCTTATAGACTTCCGATTCAGGCAAAATTAATTGTTCAGTGATGGAGTGTTCCTCAGGGTTGTTGTTGATGGTTATGGTGTCCCTGGTTGGATGCTTGTCTCTTAGTGCTTGGGCTGTGGTCTCATCTTTGGGGGCTACAGTGTCGTCACTTGTAATTATTCGGATTGCCCCCACTGTGTTACCTTCTTCAATTTTTTTGCTAACCTGTGCGCAAATTTTCTCGTTGTCAGTGGGGCTTTTCTTGGGTCTACCTTTGTGATTCCTGCGATGATGGGGCAGAGGGACACAATTATCCGTTCTTGGGTAGTTGCGCACTGCCTTGATAACTGATGTGGTTAGCAGTTTGCCTCGTCTCTCAGGAACTGCAAGGCAGACATTATATATATATATATGTATATATATTTATATATATATATATATACATACATATATAAATATATATATATATATATATATATATATATATACACATATATATACATATATACATATATATATACATATATATATATATATATATATACATATATAAATATATATATATATATCCTAGGTAGTAGGTTGGTAGACAGCAACCGCCCAGGGAGGTACTACCGTCCTGCCAAGTGAGTGTAAAACGAAAGCCTGTAATTGTTTTACATGATGGTAGGATTGCTGGTGTCCTTTTTTCTGTCTCATGAACATGCAAGATTTCAGGTACGTCTTGCTACTTCTACTTACACTTAGGTCACACTACACATACATGTACAAGCACATATATACACACCCCTCTGGGTTTTCTTCTATTTTCTTTCTAGTTCTTATTATTGTTTATTTCCTCTTATCTCCATGGGGAAGTGGAACAGAATTCTTCCTCCGTAAGCCATGCGTGTTGTAAGAGGCAACTAAAATGCCGGGAGCAAGGGGCTAGTAACCTCTTCTCCTGTATATATTACTAAATGTAAAAGGAGAAACTTTCGTTTTTCCTTTTGGGCCACCCCGCCTCGGTGGGATACGGCCGGTGTGTTGAAAGAAATATATATATATATATATATATATATATACATATATATATATATATATATATATATATATATATATACATATATATATATATATATATATATAATATATATAATATTTATATATATTTATATATATTTATATATATAAACATTTATATATATTTATATATATAAACATTTATATATATTTATATATATAAACATTTATATATATTTATATATATAAACATTTATATATATTTATATATATATATTTTAACAAGTCGGCCGTCTCAAACCGAGGCAGGGTGACAAAAAAAGAAAGAAAATCCCCAAAAAGAAAATACTTTCATCATTATTCAACTCTTTCACCTCACTCACACATAATCACTGTTTCTCCAGAGGTGCCCAGAACACAACAGCTTAGAAGCATGTAGGTATAAAGATACACAACATATCCCTCCAAATTGTCAATATCCCGAAACCTTCCTTTAGAGTGCAGGCATTGTACTTCCCGTTTCCAGGACTCAAGTCCGGCTATATAAAAATAACCGGTTTCCCTGAATCCCTTCACTAAATATTACCCTGCTCACACTCCAACAGATCGTCAGGTCCCAAATACCATTCGTCTCCATTCACTCCTATCGAACATGCTCACGCACGCCTGCTGGAAGTCCAAGCCCCTCGCCCACAAAACCTCCCTTACCCCTTCCTTCCAACCTTTTCGAGGACGACCCCTACCCCGCCTTCCTTCCCCTACAGATTTAAATGCTCTCCATGTCATTCTACTTTGATCCATTCTCTCTAAATGACCAAACCACCTCAACAACCCCTCTTCAGCCCTCTGACTAATACTTTTATTAACTCCACACCTCCTAATTTCCACACTCCAAAATTTCTGCATAATATTTACACCACACATTGCCCTTAGACAGCACATCTCCACTGCCTCCAACCGCCTCCTCGCTGCTGCATTCACAACCCAAGCTTCACACCCATATAAGAGTGTTGGTACTACTATACTTTCATACATTCCCTTCTTTGCCTCCATAGATAATATTTTTTGTCTCCACATATACCTCAATGCACCACTCACATTTTTTCCCTCATCAATTCTATGATTAACCTCATCCTTCATAAATCCATCCGCCGACACGTTAACTCCCAAGTATCTGAAAACATTCACTTCTTCCATACTCCTCCCCAATTTGATATCCAATTTTTCTTTATCTAAATCATTTGATACCCTCATACCTTACTCTTTTCTATGTTCACTTTCAACTTTCTACCTTTACACACACTCCCAAACTCGTCTACTAACCTTTGCAATTATTCTTTAGAATCTCCCATAAGCACAGTATCATCAGCAAAAAGCAGCTGTGTCAATTCCCATTTTGTATTTGATTCCCCATAATTTAATCCCACCCCTCTCCCGAACACCCTAGCATTTACTTCTTTTACAACCCCATCTATAAATATATTAAACAACCGTGGTGACATTACACATCCCTGTCTAAGACCTACTTTTATTGGGAAGTATTCTCCCTCTCTTCTACACACCCTAACCTGATCCTCACTGTCCTCATTAAAACTCTTTACAGCATTTAGTAACTTACCACCTATTCCATATACTTGCAACATCTGCCACATTGCTTCCCTATCCACTCTATCATATGCCTTTTCTAAATCCATAAATGCAATAAAAACTTCCCTACCTTTATCTAAATACTCTTCACATATATGCTTCAATGTAAACACTTGATCTACACATCTCCCACCCACTCTAAAACCTCCTTGTTCATCCGCAATCCTACATTCTGTCTTACCTCTAATTCTTTCAATTATAACCCTACCATACACTTTTCCTGGTATACTCAGTAAACTTATTCCTCTACAATTTTTACAGTCTCTTTTGTCCCCCTTCCCTTTATATAAAGGGACTATACATGCTCTCCGCCAATCTCTAGGTACCTTCCCCTCTTTCATACATTTATTAAACAAAAATACCAACTACTCCAACACCATATGCCCCCCCCTGCTTTTAACATTTTTGTCATGATCCCATCAGTTCCAGCTGCTTTACCTCCTTTCATTCTACGTAATGCCTCACGCACCTCCCCCACACTCACATCCTGTTCTTCTTCATTCCTAAAAGATGGTATACCTCCCTGGCCAGTGCATTAAATTACCGCCTCCCTGTCTTCGTCGACATTTAAAAGTTCCTCAAAATATTCTCGCCATCTACCCAAAACCTCCCTCTCTCCATCTACTAACTCCCCTACTCTGTTTTTAATTGACAAATCCATACTTTCCCTAGGCTTTTTTAACTTGTTTAACTCACTCCAATTTTTTTTCTTATTTTCATTAAAATTTCTTGACAGTGCCTCTCCCACTCTATCATCTGCTCTCCTTTTGCACTCTCTCACGACTATCTTCACCTTTCTTTTACTCTCCATATACTCTACTCTTCGTATAACATTTCTGCTTTGTAAAAACCTCTCATAAGCTAACTTTTTCTCTTTTATCACAACCTTTACTTCATCATTCCACCAATCACTCCTTTTTCCCCCTGCACCCACCTTCCTATAACCACAAACGTCTGCCCCACATTCTAATACTGCAGTTTTAAAAATATTCCAACCCTCTTCAACCCCCCCCCACTACTCAACCCTGAACCAGCCCACCTTTCTGCCAATAGTTGCTTATATTTCACCCGAACTTCCTCCTCCCTTAGTTTATATACACTCTCACATCCCTCTTACTTCTTGTTGCCATTTTTCTCTTTTCCCATCTACCTCTTACTCTAACTGTAGCTACAACTAAATAATGATCCGATATATCAGTTGCCCCTCTATAAACATGTACATCCTGGAGCCTACCCATCAACCTTTTATCCACCAATACATAATCTAACAAACTACTTTCATTACGTGCTACATCATACCTTGTATATTTATTTATCCTCTTCTTCATAAAATATGTATTACTTATTACTAAACCTCTTTCCACACATAGCTCAATTAAAGGCTCCTTATTTTCATTTACCCCTGGCACCCCAAATTTACCTACCACTCCCTCCACAACATTTTTGCCCACTTTAGCATTGAAATCCCCAACCACCATTACTTCATTCATTCATTAAAGGTTTGCCGGTACTTCCGGCCCGGGTCTTCTCCATATGGTGACCCGGCTGAGCACCATTACTCTCACACTTGGTTCAAAAACTCCCCACGCATTCACTCAACATTTCCCCAAATCTCTCTCTCTCTGTTTATATAGATGTATATATATATATATATATATATATATATATATATATATATATATATATATATATATATATATTTATATAGGATGGGGTCCACCTCTGGTGTAAATTGTGGGACCCATAGCCTCGGAGAAGTGGATAAAAAGGCTTCAAGGAAGAATATTTGGATTTCTTCCTGAAGCCGTTTGAATATTCCACTTCC
>NC_091300.1:31165627-31175627 GCF_038502225.1 Cherax quadricarinatus | reverse complement strand
CAATAATATTGAACTCGAGAGATTGATTTTATTTTGATTGCTGTGATTTAATTTACTTTGATAATATACCTCTAGACAACTTAGACTTAATAAATTTATTAAATTTTAATTTCTCTAGTTAGTAGCCTGCCAGTTGTAATCCTAAAGCACTATTGAACCATACTAAATTTTAATGGATAATTGGACAAGGATACTGACTACTTGTTACGAAAACCCAGTAACAGGCTGGATGCTAGAAGGGCAGTCCTTTCTAGTATTCACTGGAGATCTCTAAGCTTTTAGAATCGCGTCTTTTGTAACAATGGGATACAAGGAGAATAGAAGCATCAGGAAGAGAGAGGTGAAGGTTTATAAACAAAAAGAGGAAGCAGTTAGGGTAAGATATAAACAGCTATTGGAGGACAGATATGCTAATGAGAGCATAGGCAATGGGGTCGAAGAGGTATGGGGTAGGTTTAGAAATGTAGTGTCAGAGTGTTCAGCAGAAGTTTGTGGTTACAGGAAAGTGGGTGCGGGAGGGAAGAGGAGCGATTAGTGGAATGATGATGTAAAGAGAGTAGTAAGGGAGAAAAAGTTAGCATATGAGAAGTTTTTACAAGGTAGAAGTGATGCAAGGAGGGAAGAGTATATGGAGAAAAAGAGAGAGGTTAAGAGAGTGGTGAGATGTTATCAACAGATTTTGTTGAAAATAAGAAAAAGTTTTGGAGTGAGATTAACAAGTTAAGGAAGCCTAGAGAACAAATGGATTTGTCAGTTAAAAATAGGAGAGGAGAGTTATTAAATAGAGAGTTAGAGGTATTGGGAAGATGGAGGGAATATTTTGAGGAATTGTTAAATGTTGATGAAGATGGGGAAGCTGTGATTTCGTGTATAGGGCAAGGAGCAATAACATCTTGTAGGAGTGAGGAAGAGCCAGTTGTGAGTGTGGAGGAAGTTCGTGAGGCAGTACGTAAAATGAAAGGGGGTAAAACAGCTGGGATTGATGGAATAAAGATAAAAATGTTAAAAGCAGGTGGGGATATAGTTTTGGAGTGGTTGGTGCTATTATTTAATAAATGTATGGAAGAGGGTAAGGGGCCTGGGGACTGGCAGAGAGCATGCATAGTTCCTTTGTATAAAGGCAAAGGGAACAAAAGAGTGCAAAAATTATAGGGGGATAAGTCTGTTGAGTATACCTGGTAAAGTGTATGGTAGAGTTATTATTGAAAGAATTAAGAGTAAGACGGAGAATAGGATAGAAGATGAACAAGGAAGCTTTAGGAAAGGAAGGGGGTGTGTGGACAAGGTGTTTACAGTGAAACATATAAGTGAACAGTATTTAGATAAGGCTAAAGAGGTTTTTGTGGCATTTATGGATTTGGAAAAGGCGTATGACAGGGTGGATTGGGGGGCAATGTGGCAGATGTTGCAGATGTATGGTATAGGAGGTAGGTTACTGAAAGCAGTGAAAAGTTTATACGAGGAAAGTGAGGCTCAAGTTAGAGTATGTAGGAAAGAGGGAGATTATTTCCCAGTAAAAGTAGGCCTTAGACAAGGATGTGTGATGTCACCGTGGTTGTTTAATATATTTATAGATGGGGTTGTAAGAGAAGTAAATGCGAGGGTCTTGGCAAAAGGCGTGGAGTTAAAAGATAAAGAATCACACATAAAGTGGGAGTTGTCACAGTTGCTCTTTGCTGATGACACTGTGCTCTTGGGAGATTCTGAAGAGAAGTTGCAGAGGTTGGTGGGTGAATTTGGTCGGGTATGTAAAAGAAGAAAATTAAAAGTGAATACAGGAAAGAGTAAGGTTATGAGGATAACAAAAAGATTAGGTGATAAAAGATTGGATATCAGACTGGAGGGAGAGAATATGGAGGAGGTGAATGTATTCAGATATTTGGGAGTGGACGTGTCAGTGGATGGGTCTATGAAAGATTAGGTGAATCTTAGAGTTGATGAAGGAAAAAGGGTGAGCTGTGCACTTAGGAATCTGTGGAAAGAAAGAACTTTGTCCTTGGAAGCAAAGAGGGGAATGTATGAGAGTATAGCTTTACCAACGCTCTTATATAGGTGAGAAGTATGGGTGATGAATGTTGCAGCGAGGAGAAGGCTGGAGGCAGTGGAGATGTCATGTCTGAGGGCAATGTGTGGTGTGAATATAATGCAGAGAATTCGTAGTTTGGAAGTTAGGAGGAGGCGTGGGATTGCCAAAACTGTTGTCCAGAGGGCTGAGGAAGGGTTGTTGAGGTGGTTCGGACATGTAGAAAGAATGGAGCGAAACAGAATGACTTCAAGAGTGTATCAGTCTGTAGCGGAAGGAAGGTGGGGTAGGGGTCGGCCTAGGAAAGGTTGGAGGGAGGGGGTAAAGGAGGTTTTGTGTGGGAGGGGCTTGGACTTCCAGCGGACATGCATGTTTGATAGGAGTGAATGGAGACAAATGGTTTTTAATACTTGACGTGCTGTTGGAGTGTGAGCAAAGTAACATTTATGAAGGGGTTCAGGGAAACCGGCATGCCGGACTTGAGTCCTGGAGATGGGAAGTACAGTGCCTGCACTCTGAAGGAGGAGTGTTAATGTTGCAGTTTAAAAACTGCAGTGTAAAACACCCTTCTGGCAAGACAGTGATGGAGTGAATGATGGTGAAAGTTTTTCTTTTTTCGGGCCACCCTGCCTTGGTGGGAATCGGCCAGTGTGATAATAAAAAAAATAATAATATATACATATATATATATACAACAAGCCATGTGCTTGGTAACACCCCACGCTAATACCCAGACAGCCAGGACAGGTATTACCACACGTGACCACTGATCTCAGCATCATATTTTTTAAATGGGGTGGAGTAAAGGAGATTAGGTCGGGTGCATCTCAGGGAATTAGAGATAAGGAAGGAGAGGTAATATTAAATGATTAGTTTTGCAAAGAAAAGACTGTAAATGAATAAACTCAAGAATTAAATGGATTAGAATAAAAGTGGAATGAGAAAAACGGGCTACAGTAAATCATGATGCACCTGAAGGACAGATATGTGGAAAAGAGGGAGATTTTGGGATGTGTTAAGTTATTTCCTTTGTACGTTTTGAGTCACGTTAGAGAATATTGATGCGGGGGACCTAAAGGCTACAGCGGGTGATCAAACAGTTGTAGATGGTATAGTAAATGGAAATTGGATGAGGGGCCACTTAAACAGTATGTAGAAAAAAGTTTGATAACAGGTAATATTTATTTTGAGAAAAAGGATAATTATATGAGATATCATACAAGAAGCCATGAAGTAAGAACAAGCTAAGAAAAGTGCTGGAGAGTAATAGAACTCAGAGTCAAAACAAACGTAGGCATTGATATCGTGATTAGAGTGGGAAGTGCACGGAGGAAGTCGATATACTAGGATAACTGGAATTGGACATGTCAATAGATGGTTCCATGAAAGACGAGTTGAAACATAGAGTAGATGAGAAGCTAAAAAAAAATGACTGTTGTGTTAGGGAAAAATTTATCTGTGGATAAAAATAGGAATGCACCTGAATATAGCGGATCAGCGCTTTATACTGGTGTGAAGCGTAGAAGTTGAACGTTGCAGCGACGAGGATGCGCCTGGAGGCAGTGGTGCTATCATGTTGGAGAGTAATGTGTGGTGTGATATCAAGCAAAGAATACGAAGTGTGGAAAGCATAAGACGAGATAGGGTCACCAAGGGTATAATTCAGAGGGCCGAGGAGCGGTTGTTGAGGAGCTATGGTCATAGTGACAGGATGGAGAGGGATAGGATGACGAAGAGGGTGTATAAATGTGGGGTGCAAGGTAGAAGAGATTAGTCATGCCAGAAACTGTTGAATGGAAGAGAGGTAAAACGGCCTTTGAGTTTAAGTGGATAGAGGATCCAGCAGGCTTGTGTGAAAGTATTAGATAGGTGTGAATGAAGATATGTGCGAAAGCACAAGAGGTTTTATTTCCTATTTTCACTGTGGTATTTTTTACATATTTGCAATCACGCGTTTTATTGTGAATTCTGCCTTACATTATACATACATACATATTTATATATACATATATATATATACTGTATATATATGCATATATATATATATATATATATATATATATATATATATATATATATATATATATATATATATATATATATATATACATATGTCGTGCCGAATAGGCAGAACTTGCGATCTTGGCTTAAATAGCAACGCTCATCTTGCCATATAGGACAAGTGAAAATTTGTGTATGCAATAATTTCGCCAAAATCATTCTGAACCTAACGAAAAAAAAATATATTTCACTGTGTTTGTTTAGTATTAAATTATTGTAAACAAATCTAAAATATATTTAGTTGGGTTAGGCTAAAATAAACTTACGAGGTGATATAAAAAAGACCTGGAAGACCCTATCAGAAATTCTGGGAACAAAAAAGATATCACGACATAGCGAAATAAAATTAGCAAAATCAGATGAACCCCAACTCCCACCAACAGAAACAGCAAACAGACTCAATGATTTCTTCTCCACTATAGGTCAAAACCTTGCCAATAATATCCCAAGGTCAGATACCCCACCAAATGACTACCTCACTGGCAACTACCCGAACACACTGTTCCTAGCTCCGACTAACCCATATGAAGTCTCCCTTATTATCAACGCACTGAAAAACAAGGCAGGAGATTTAAATACCTTACCACCCTTTATATACAAAAAAGCGTCACAAGTACTATCACCAATCATTGCAACACTCTTTAACAAATCCATTGAATCCTCCACCTTCCCTACAGTTCTCAAAATAGCAAGGGTCACCCCGATCCATAAAGGAGGAGACCAAACAGAGTTGAATAATTATAGGCCAATATCCAATTTACACCCTCTCTCAAAAATCTTCGAAAAATTAATTCATAAACGAATCTACTCCTACCTTATCTCCCATAACATTCTCAACCCCTGCCAATTTGGATTCAGGCCTAATAAAAATACTAATGATGATATTATACACATGCTTGAACATATATACACTGCAATAGAGAAAAAAGAAGTCCCACTGGGGATCTTCATTGACTTATGTAAAGCTTTTGATACAGTTGACCATGACTTGCTCCACGTAAAATTGTCACACTATGGTATTAGAGGGCACTCCCTCAACTACCTCAAGTCTTACCTCAGCAACAGAAGCCAATATGTGTACGCAAATGGGGCAAGCTCTTCCGCACAACCAATTACAGTTGGTGTCCCACAGGGAAGTGTCCTTGGCCCTCTTCTCTTTCTCCTATACATAAATGACCTACCAAATGCTTCGCAATTACTCAAACCCACACTTTTTGCAGATGACACCACATACGTCTTCTCTCACCCGAGCCCAGTCACGCTAGCCAATACTGTAAACAACGAATTACAGAAAATATCTACCTGGATGAGGACTAACAAACTTACACTAAACATTGACAAAACCTACTTCATTCAGTTTGGTAGCAGAGCTACAGATGTACCTCTTAACATAACGATAAACAGATCACCTATCACAAAGCTAACAGAGGGAAAATTCTTAGGAATCCACCTCGATAATAGACTCAAATTTCATACACATATACAACAAATTTCTAAGAAAATTTCCAAGACTGTAGGCATACTATCGAAGATACGGTACTATGTTTCACAGTCAGCCCTCCTGGCCCTTTATCACTCTCTTATTTACCCCTATCTCACCTATGGAATTTGTGCATGGGGCTCAACAACAACTAACCATCTCAGACCACTAATTACCCAACAAAAGGCTGCAGTTAGAATGATAACAAATTCTCACTACAGGCAGCACACTCCACCAATATTCAAAACACTCAACCTACTCACCATACAAAACATCCATACTTATTATTGCACTTATTACATACATAGAACACTTAACTCTGATATTAACCCTCCCCTTGCCAACCTCAACAGAACACATGACCATAATACAAGGCACAGATCACTCTTTGATGTTCCTCGTGTCCATCTCACGCTATGCAAAAACTCAATGCACATAAAAGGCCCTAAAATCTGGAATTCATTACCTGTAAATATAAAAGAAACACTACCTGTTTATAAATTCAAGTCTCTTCTCAAAGTTCACTTACTCACTCAAAACCAAATATATACTGAATAACTGAACCATATAAATTGTATATCCTAAATGTTACTCACAATTATATCACACAAATGTTAAACCTAACTTTGTTATTTTTTTTAAATACACTACCTGAAGGAACAGCAATGCATGCAACCACATGACCTGTCTTTGTAATACTCATTTGTGCTTTATAGTTATCTGTTTACAATAATGTCTTATCACTGATTTCATCATTGCTTAGTTAATCTTAAGTTAATTTTAAGCCAGCCCGTAATGCTATGCATATAAGTGGCTTTAGCATGCTGCTCTTACCTGTATTTTTTGTACCTCTGTATGTACGCTAAAATTTATAAATAAATAAATAAATAAATAAATAAATAAATAAATAATAAGGTTAGGTAAGTTTTCTAAGATTCTTTTGGTGCAAAATTAAACATTTTTACACTAACATTAATGAATAAAATATATCTTTAAACGTATAAGAGAAAATTTCAGAAAGGAATTCATTTTAAATGAGTTCTTACTAATTGACCGGTTTTACATATTCGGCACGACATATATATATATATATATATATATATATATATATATATATATATATATATATATATATACATATATATATACATATATATATATATACATATATATATACATATATATATACATTATATATATATATACATATATATATACATTATATATATATATACATATATATATACATTATATATATATATATATATACATATATATATACATATATATATACATTATATATATATATATACATATATATATACATTATATATATATATACATATATATATACATTATATATATATACATATATATATATATATATATGTCGTGCCGAATATGTAAAACTGGTCAATTAGCAAGAACTCGTTTAAAATTAGGTCCTTTCTATAATTTTCTTTTATATGTTTAAAGATATATTTTTTTCATTAATGTTAATGTAAAAATTTATAATTTTGCTCCAAAAGAATCTTAGAAAACTTACCTAACCTTATTATAACAAGAACAATTTATTTTAGCCTAACCCAACTATATATATTTTAGATTTGTTTACAATAATTTAATACTAAACACAGTGAAATATATTTTTTTCGTTAGGTTCAGAATGATTTTGGTGAAATTATTGCATACACAAATTTTCGCTTGTTTTATATATATACATGTCGTGCCGAATATGTAAAACTGGTCAATTAGCAAGAACTCATTTAAAATTAAGTCCTTTCAAAAATTTTCTCTTATACATTTAAAGATATATTTTTTTCATTAATGTTAATGTAAAAACTTTTAATTTTGCGCCAAAAGAAACTTAGAAAACTTACCTAACCTTATTATAATAAGCGCAATTTATTTTAGCCTAACCCAACTAAATATATTTTAAATACTTTTACAGTAATTTAATACTAAACAAACACAATGAAATATAATTTTTTCGTTAGGTTTAGAATGATTTTTTTTGGAAATTATTGCATTCACAAATTTTAGCTTCTTATATGGCAAGATGAGCGTTGCTATTTAAACCAAAATCGCAATTTCTGCCTATTCGGCACGGCATATATTAATATATATATATATATATATATATATATATATATATATATATATATATATATATATATATATATATATATATATATATATATATATATATATACAACCCTGAGGAAGACCCCATCACTGAACAATTAATTTTGCCTGAATCGGAAGTTTATAAAGCGATCGTGTCATTTCCTGCAGGATCTGCAGGAGGTTACACTGGAATTCGACCTCAGCACCTCAAGGAGATGGTAAATCCAGTACTCGGTGCATCTGCATCACTTCTTCTCATGAATTAACAACTTTCGTCAACAACTGCCTGGCTGTGCGAATCCCAGAAGAAATTAAACCTTTCTTTTTCGGAGCCTCACTGTGTGCGTTGAAGAAGAAGGATGGGGGAATCAGACCCCTTGCGGTTGGAAACACTCTTCGCCGTCTCGTGGCCAAAGCAGCAGTAAGAAACATTCGCCTAGAAGCTGTCAGTTTACTCCAGCCACACCAACTGGGCTTTAGGGTCCCTCAAGGCAGTGAAGCTGCAGCTCATGCGGGTAGGGCCTACATCAGGGACCTACCAGAAGACAAGGCTGTAGTCAAACTTGATTTTAGAAATGCCTTTAATATGGTAAAGAGAGATGCTGTCTTGCCAGCTGTTCGGGATTGCTTCCCCAGTCTTTTTCCCTTCATCTCAGCTGGCTACAGCAAACCCTCAATTCTTTTGTTTGGAGAACATGAAATTCAATCATCAGAAGGTGTTCAGCAGGGTGACCCACTAGCTCCGCTTCTCTTCTGCTTGGCAGTAAGAGAACTAACTTCCAGCCTACGCAGCGAGCTCAACATCTGGTACCTGGATGACGGCACTCTAGCAGGTACTGAAGAGTCCCTGGTAGGGGACCTACAACTGGTGAAAACACAGGGAGAAGACTTGGGACTCATCCTCAATGCCTCCAAGTGTGAAATCATCACAACGAACCAGGAAATAATCAATGCTGTGCGAAGAATCCTCCCAGAAGTCACTACTACCACTCCGTCCAACAGTCCCCTCTGGGAGCACCGCTGGGTCACTAGGCCATCGACACAGTCCTCAAGGTCAAATTGAATGACCTGATGAGAATGGAGGAGAGAATTAGCAATCTTGATGCCCATGATGCTCTGTATCTCCTCACAAGGTGCCTTACTGTTCCAAGATTCACTTACTTCCTGAGGTGTGCACCCTCTTTTGACAACCCAACACTCGACGAATATGACGCACACCTGAGGTCAACCCTTACGAAGGCACTGAACCTGTCACTAGAGGATCAGCAATGGGATCAGGCAACCCTTCCAGTGCGACTGGGAGGTATAGGGGTGTGCAAAGCAACGCATGTTGCTTTACCTGCTTTTCTGTCTTCGTGTTTGGCTTCCAGTGCATTAGTCAAGAAGATTTTTCCCGAACACTTGAGAGACGTGGTAGGAGCTCAAGACCCCAGGTTTACTGAAGCAGCGATTCGGTGGGACACACTTACAGATTCCTCCAGTAGACCAGGTCCTCCCAAAGAACACAAACAGTCCCACTGGGACAAACCGATCATGGAAAAAATCGCCAACACAATGCTCTCCAATGCCTCAGGAAAGGACAAAGCTCGTCTCCTGGCAGTGAAGGCACCACACTCAGGAGATTTCCTGTTAGCTGTTCCCAATTCCTCCTTGGGCACTCGACTAGACCCACAGGCCATTCGGATTGGTGTTGCTCTTCGCCTAGCCGCCCCCATCCTCACCGAACATAGGTGTATTTGCGGCAGGGCGACAGCTGATCAATTCGGACTTCATGGTCTCGTGTGTCACACAGCAGAAGGGAAGTATGCCAGGCATGAGGAGGTCAATGACATCATAAAGAGAAGCCTCGCCACAGCCCGTTGCCCAGCTCAATGGGAACCCCAAGTGCAGAGGTCTGACGGAAGTCAAAAGCGTCCTGATGGAGCCACTATGCTTCCTTAGAAGGATGGAAAGCAGATTGCCTGGGACTACACATGTGCCGCCACATTGGCAGACACCTACTTGCCATACTCCGTAGTGGAAGAGGGTGGAGCTGCCAGCCACAGGGAGACCCAGAAGATCCGAAAATATGAAGACCTTCCCCTTTGCTATAACTTCATCCCAATAGGGTCGGAGACCCTTGGAGCATGGGGCAAGTGTGCTCTAAAGTTCCTAATAGAGCTGGGTGAAAAGCTCATCATAGAAACCAAGGACTACAGGGCGACCAGCTTCCTCTTTCAGAGACTCAGTATTGCAATCCAGAGAGGAAATGCCTGCAGCATTCTGGGCACGCGGCCCACCGCCGGGGAGCTGGACGAAGTATTCGAGAT
>NC_091300.1:31104059-31163027 GCF_038502225.1 Cherax quadricarinatus | reverse complement strand
CTATTTGATGAAGAAGAAAGAGCAACTACTGCAAAAGTGTCTGAGCGTAGTGTAGCTCAGTTCTCGCTCACACCTTCCCTCACTGACACTATAGTACAGAGTGTAACTGTTAGCATGATGCAGCCACATACTAGTACAGTGTATTCTACACCTGTATCTACTTATCCTAGACCAGATCTAGACACTCTAGAGACGGCTGGACGAGGTGTCCGACCTAAGGACCGTCCAGAAAGACATGTTAATTTCCCTACTCCTCCATTACCTACTGGTCCTATCTCTCAGGAACAGTTTGAGAGGTTTGAACGCCTCATTATGTTGCAGACTGCACAAATAGAGGCACAGAGGAGATTGAACGAAGAAGATTTCCAAAGAGAAAATGTTCGTCTGGGAAGACAACAGACTGATAGATCACAGGACACATTTAATGTGCAGAAAGCTGCATCCATGGTTCCTAAGTTTTTTGAAAGTGACTTAGACACATATTTTGATGTGTTTGAGAACCAGGCACGTGCTATGAACTGGCCACGTAAGCACTGGGCAACATTGTTGCATACTGCTTTGACGGGAAGAGCTCAAACTTGTACTGCTGCTTTACCATTTGCCAAGTACATTAGTTATGACGCTGTCAAACAAACTATTCTAGAGACATATAACTTGTTACCTGTAAGTTATCAAAGAGCATTTCGTACGTTACAACGACGAAAAGATCAAACTTGTGTAGAGTTTGCTCGTGAGAAAAAAGTTGCTTTTGAGAGATGGTGTAGAGCTGCCAAGTGTAACAACTATGACAGCCTTGTTCAGTTGTTACTACACGAAGAGTTTAACAACTGTATGCCTGCTGACATACAAGAATATCTGATCGATCATACTACCTCAGATATTCTGGAAACTGCAGCATTAGCAGACAATTACGAAATTTCTCACAAACTTGTACGTACTAAAACACTCAGAAACAAGGTAACTAAAAATTGTCCTAGAAGTTGGCAACCTAAATCAGCTGCTCATTGCCGGCCTGATGTACCTGCTACTGTAACTTCTCGTACCTTTACCAGGAAAACTCACAATCCTGAATCTATTGTCCTCATCGCCTCCGAGCCGTGTGGACGAGCTGCGCAGACGCTCTTGTTTGAGTTTGTTTTGCGCAGTTTACCTGATTGAGCTGCCCCTAGCGTTGGTTGGTGGAAACTTTATTTTCTCCAACATGGCGCTGAATAGCAGAAGAAGAATCAACACTGTCTGCATTGAGATGATCCGTGGTGCTGTCACAGGATCCAACATGGATTTATTATTACCAGCGATCATTCGCGATACCTATGGTATAGCAAATGAGGAGATATGTGGTGTCGCATTAAATGGAATGACAAGAATCTTCGTTAAGATGACGTCTGCACAAGTCTACGAGGCAGTGGTCGACAAGTATCAGGAGACCATCATACAGGTTAATACAGCTGTGTCGGTGAGACTTCATGATGTATCTCGACATTACACCTGGGTGAAAATCAGGAATGTGCCTTTTGAGGCGACTGATTTTGATATTACCAGTGAACTGCGTACTTATGGGACGGTTCACGTAGCCACAGCAGGGAGATGGGCAACTGGACCGTATGCAGGTGCGCTGGAAGGCGCGTATACAGTTAAAATGACTCTTCGGCACCCTATTCCTTCATATATTGTGTTGAAAGAATTAAGGACTCAAGTCTATGTAACGTATGCGGGGCAACAACGTACGTGTCGGCTATGTGGGTCATATGACCACATCGCGGCGCAGTGTGAGAAACGAAGTGGGTACCCGGCACAACAGCAACGGCAACAGCAGCAACAGCAACAGCAGCAACAGCAGCCAGTGGACGAGGTTGGCGATGAGCGAGAACAGTCTCTTGCTACACCGCCCCAACAACGGTTGTCATGGAGTGAGGAGGTAGACAAAGAAAAGGAGCTTGAATCGCCAGTTGTAACGCTACAAGGAGAATCTCAGTCATTGGACATACATAAGGTTTTTGAGGAGAGACTACCTAATATGGGTGAAGAAGTGGCGGCGTCTTTGGTAAAGGCGTTGGATGACTTGTTAGAGGAATCGGTCCTAGATCAGGTGGAAGACCCAGGCTCAGTTCTGGGGAAGGCTGTGAATGATGGTATGGCAGAAGATGACGGTTTGTCGACGAGAGAGTCTACAGGATTGAAGGTGCATGCAGTAGAGGTGGAGGTGCATCAGGACGGTGCTTCTGAAGTCAAAATGCAGGTGGAGGGCGGGACACGAAAGAGGACTGCAGCATCATCGGATTCTGATGATGTGCTAACTCCTGCCCAACGCCCTGGGAAAAAGTCTTGGGTGGAGGTACAGAAGAGAGGGAATGGTGAACCCAAGGATCAAGGGATTGCAAAGGTGATTCCCAACAAAGGGGGGAGGGACAGAGGTGTTGCAAAACGAACTGGGGTAAAGTCAATGCCGGGGACAAAAGGAAAACCCATTTGTTGAATTCAAGTGTTTTACTATAAATATTAACGGGTTGAGAGCTGAGAGGAAGCTTAAGTGGTTTAATGAGTATTTGGTGCGACTTGGTGTGGATGTGGTATTCTTACAGGAACATAATTTTAGGCCTGGTTATGAGTTGGATATGAGTGGTTATAATGTGTACATGGAACATGCGACACGTTTGAAAGGTGGGGCTGCCATTTTGGTAAAGGAAACTAGCCCGTTTATAGTAAGGCGTAGTGAAGGGGGGGAGGGGAGGGTAATTAGGGTGGATGGAACTTGGGGTAGGGTTCCCATTAGTTTAGTATGTGTATATGGTCCGGCTGAGGGTGACGTGAGTATTAAAACTAAATTTGTTCGGGACGTGCTGGTCTATTTTTTACGTGGTTTACCGAATGTTGCAATAATAGGCGGAGATTGGAATTGCGTGATACGTCGTAAAGATGTGGAGCCCAGAGGTGCGGGGTGTTGTTTGGGTATATTGGGGGATATATTGACCGGGGTGGGGTTAAAGGATGTGTGTGGGGGGGGAGGGATGGTAGAGCATACCTTCATTAAACGAGGTTATGCGGCGAGGTTGGACCGAATGTACGTGCCTTGTGCGGTTACTGTGCGGAGGGTGGATGTGATAGATGTGGTTTTTTCCGATCATAGAGGAGTGGTAATAGATGTGGATATTGAGGGTGTGCCTCGGAGGGGTCCATCATTTTGGAAATTGAATGTAAAGTTATTAAAGGAAGAGGATAGTCTTTTGTCTTTTGGACATATGTGGGATCGTTTAGTGGTAGAAGCACCAGGGGATGTTGCCATGGTTAATTGGTGGGAAACAATAGCTAAAAAACGTATTAAGGAATATTATATTAATCGAGGGAAGAGATATAATCAGTTACAATACGGTTTTCAAAAATATTTAGAGGGGCAGTTGCGCGAATGTTATGCACAAATTAATGCTAATTATCCTGTTATTGAAATTGAAAGTTTGAAGGAAAATATCCGGAATTTACAAAATGAGAGGTTTGATGGGGAAAGGCTTAAGGGCGGGATTGAGGAGGTTTTGTGGGGAGATCGGCCGTCGGCGTGTGTGTTGCGGAGTCAACACACACGTCGCAAGGCAATGGAGTTAATGGGGTTGAATGTTCAGGTAGGTATGCAAGGGTATAAAGTGGACCAGGTGTTGACGACGACTGAGGGTATGAGTGGGTATATTGATGCTTGGGTTAAGTTGAAAACGCAAAGTGTGGGAATAAGTGAAATAGCATTACAGTCAATTGGAAGGTTTGTGCAGTGTGAGTTGACAGAGCATGATCGATTCGTTTTGGAAGGGCCGATAACGGAGTGCGAGACATGGGTAGCTTTATCCGGGGCGCAATTAGGAAAGGCACCAGGAATTGATGGGTTGCCCAGTGACTTTTATCTCCAAAATTGGAGCGTTTTAAAAGAATTTTTGGTAAGATTATTCAATATCATTAAGCGGGATCGGGTTTTAGGGGCACAGCAGCGGATGGCTGTGGTCGTTTTAGTGCCTAAAGGTGAGCCATTAACAGTTAAAGACTATCGTGCTATTTCGTTATTGTGTGGTGATTATAAGATTTTTGCAAGAATTTTAGCTAACAGAATAAAAAAGGTCCTGGGTAAAGTGATCGATAAGGGACAATATGGGGTGCCGGGAAGGTCTATGTATGACGGGCATGGTTTGATTAGAAGTTTTATTGAAGAAAGAGTAAAATTGGGAGTGGGGGGGGGGGGTGTTGGCTATAGATTGGGAGGCGGCATATGATAGTGTAGAAAGGGAAGCGTTATGGAAGATTATGAGATGGCAGGGGTTTGGAGAGGAAATTATATCATGGGCCAAATTAATGTATCAAGATGCATCCTTGCGGGTGCAGGTAAATGGAAGGTTAGGAGAACAAATTCAGATGAGCAGGGGTCTACGTCAAGGTTGTCCCCTTTCACAAATATTTTTTGCGTGTTTACAGGATCCCTTTTATAGAGGAATTAGGGTCTTATTGGCAGCAAATGGGGTTGGTGACGAAAGGGGTGGGGGGGCTGGCATTGTTGGATATGTTGATGACACAACGATTTTAGTAAGTGGTAACAGGGATTTGCCTCGGGTGGAAAAGTTAGTAAATGTTTTTGAAAAGGCTTCTGGCATGTCAATTAATAAGGAGAAAACGAAGTATATGGATCTTGGAGATAGGTTAAGTGAGGAATGTGAAGTAGTTGAAAGGTGGAAAAAGGTGGACCAATTACTGATATGTGGGATCGTTTATGTAAGTGATATCAAGTTAGCACAACAAATAAATTCAGTGCGTATTGTAGATGGTGTACTGAAGCGCCTCAGTGGTTTACGAGCTGCACACTTAACTTTGCATCAAAGAGTAATTACAACGAATGTCCTATTATATAGTAAACTTTGGCATGTAGCAGCAATATATCCGATACTTCGTAGTGAGATACAAAGGTTACAAAAGCGCGTTTTTAGATTCATTTGGGGTACTGGAAGCGAATGGTTAGGTAGAGCGGTTGTCACACTCCCGGTTGGCCGTGGAGGGCTGGGTCTTATAGCTGTTGAAAAGAGGATTATGAGTGTGTATTTGAAACGTAGTTATAAGCGGGAGGGGGGGGGGGCGAGGGAAGGCGGACTTCATAAGATACGTCAGGATATGCAACGGTGGTGGGTGGGTAGGGAGTTCATAATAGGTGAGGCAATGTTACGGGTCATCATAAACATGAGCGATCCTTCACATATTAAATTGGGAAACCTTGATGGGGTGGAAGGTAAGGCAGTGGTAGCAGTGGTAGAAGGTGTTTATCCGATGTATGATTGGCGTAATATCTGGGGGCGTTTGAACAAATTACGTTTAAAACCTAAAGTACGAGAAGTAATGTATAGATTTTTACATGGGATCTTACCGTCTGGAATGGTTTTATTCCATAAGAGAATACGGGAGGATGGGATATGCAAGGCTTGTGGTGGATGGGAGACTGTTTTCCATATAGTGTATTTTTGCGAATGTATTGAACTAATAAGGGTTTGGTTGGGTAAGGTAATAAGGTTAGTGGGAGGGGGGGGTTTGCAGGTGTTGAGGGTTTTAAGCTTAGACATAGGTGGGGTGAATCAGATGGTAGAGAATGCGGTAGGGTATATAATTACAGATTATATTTATATGTCTTGGGCTATGAGAGGAGCGAACGTGTGTGAAAGAATTAATGCATTAACAGCAACTTTTTATAGGACAAAGTGTAGAAATAAGGAGGTGTATGGGGGGAGATGGGAGAGGGATTTAAGTGAGGGTTATAGGAATTTCACTTTACGGGATTTACGGGAGTTGAAAGGCAGGTAAGGGGGATGAAATGGGCTGGTTTCCTAGAATGGGCGGTAGCATGATGAGTTTGATGAATGTTATATGAGGTATGTCTGGGGTGCAATTTTAACATTATTTGTTCCGAGTGTGTCAAGTACAATACAGTTATATTTGGAATTATCGACTTATAACTATGTATGTGTATGTGTGTATATATATGCATGTGTTGTATGTGTGTGTGTACTTGTGTATGTATGTATGTATATTATTATTATAATCAAAAAGAAGCGCTAAGCCACAAGGGCTATACAGCTATGTATGTATATATGTATGTGTATGTATGTATATATGTATGTATATATATATATATATGTATATATATATATATATATGTGTATGTATGTATATATATGTATATGTATGTATTGTATGTATGTTTACTTTCTTGTATATACCTTTAATGGTTTTTCTCATGAACATTTTCAGTGATATTCAATACATATTTTCTATGCGTGTTCATGATTTTGATACAATGTGTAAATGTCAAAATGGCTTTTTATGTTTCAGTTTAATTTACACTGTATTTTTGTAAGCACAATTGATGTGGTGCCAATAGAAGCATAGTGTGTTTTGATATATTTGAGTATTGTTTTTCTTTTTAATTTGTTCTAGATGGTGGCAATACTATGTATGTAGTTTAAGAGTTTTACGAACCTTGAAGTTGTAAGAATGGTTGAAGTTATTCGTGGTTGAGTTGACGTAATATTATAACTGACGTTGTAAGTGATTGTGTTCAATTAGACAACATACTTTATATACTTATTTATATGTATGTACATGAATGGTAAATTGAAGTCTGATTTTAAAGGTGAAGAGTGGGTTTTCCTTTTTTATTGTTCTTTTTTTCTCTTTATGGTAATACAAGGTTGTATTATGTACACCAACAAATATGGTTAGGGGTATGTGGTAAAATTTTCGTGTTGATTAGACATTTATAATACAGATGAAATACTAGGCTTAGGTTAGGGTAAATTTATGATAATTGTGGAATGTTCTTTGATTCAAACTGCTCTTTATTATACTTGTATTTTATTATTCTAGTGTAAATTAAGAGCAAGGATGATTAATTTGAGGAAGAGTTAATATAGGTTTGCATGTTTTTGCGAAAGTTAACTTATCCACATGTAGCTAGTTTAGGACAATTTTAAGCTTCGGTATCTGATTTTATATGTAGGTAATAGTGGTCATATTTGTTATATTGTAATGTTATTCGTTGATGTTTCAATGACTAATGTAACGTTTTTTCAGTTATTGTTCATATATTGTCATCTTTAGGGTTTTTCCTTTTGTCTATTGTCTATTGTTGGTTTTAAATAAAATAAAAAAATCCTGAATCTGTCTCTGTGGCTAGACAGAAATCTGATATCGAGAAGAAGAAAGTTAAATGTACCTATTGTAACAGAAAAGGACATACTAGAGAGTATTGCTATAAGTTAGAAAGAGATACGAGAAACAGTCGTGCGGCTGGCGCCCCCACTCAAGTCGTATCCTCTTCCGAGCAACAAAGGCACCAAAATCCTAGCAATGCCTCTGATCCTACTGTTTTAGATAATGTTACTCAGGATAGATGACTAGCGTCAGAAAGTGTATCTGACGAAAAGATTCGTTCAGCCATGAGTCCTTACTTTTCGAGAGGTAAAGTAGGATTTGACGAATCACATCTGAGATAATTACTTTCAGAGACACTGGCAGTTATCTCACGTTATTAAGAGAAGATGTACTGCCCATAACTGATGATACCTATTGCAAGATAGATGTATTGTTAGAAGCCTATGGAGGGGCTGTTATAAAAGTGCCTCTGCACAAAGTTTATATTGAAACAAGCTATTATACTGGTTATATTTCAGTGGGTATATCCAGTGGTGTATTTCCCATCAGGTCAGTGGACTTGTTGATAGGGAACGATATCCTTCATGCTGGTATATGTAAAGAACCACTTGTGATTGATAATAACACTGATGATAATTATGCCATTGAAGCTTGTAGAGAGAAACCTATTTTATTTCCTCTCAGCGCAATTACTAGAGCTATGTCAAAGATTCAACAACCATCCTTGTCTCCTGTTGAGTTAGTGGATGACAATGATTTGGGGTTGAATATGTTGTTTAGTGACGCTCTGCGCCCAGGATCATTAACACTAACTCCCCCCGGTCATCAACCTAGTCAGGACACAACTGACGTTAAATTTCTAACTCATGATGATTTAATCAAGGATCAGTTTGTTGATCAGTCACTGGAAAGACTGAGAGATATAGCAGTTACTGAGAGTGAAGCAAAGGATCTCGATAATTGTTACTATTATAGTAACGGTGTACTGATGGAGAAAAATACATGTAAGTTGTCAGCTGATAGTGTTTCCACAGTCAAGCATCTAGTTGTGTTACCAGTTACATTTCGTGAACAAGCCATTGATTTTGCTCACAATAGTCCCATAGGAGGACATTTGGGTGTCAAGAAGACACTCGGTAAACTGGCAAAACATTTTACTTGGCCAAAGATGAAGGAAACAGTAGCTGATCATGTGCGACGTTGCCACGTGTGTCAAGTGACAGGCAAGCCAGCGCACACACCTCCACCTACACCTCTCACTATGTTCATTAGTACTAAAGTTCAGTTCACCTGGACTAGAGATTGTTCAGACTCGTTCAAAAGGTTGAAACGTTTGCTCTCCTCTGCTCCTGTGTTGAAAAGTCCTAATTTCAATCTTCCCTTCTTTTTACATATAGATGCGAGTTGTTATGCAGTGGGTGCTGTGCTGCTGCAACAGTCAACATCCACTGATATTCTCCATCCTATATGTTACTATTCATCTAAGCTTAAACGACACCAGAAAAATTATGCTATTGAGAAAGAGGCTCTAGCTCTTGTGGTGTCCTTGGAACATTTTGACGGGTATTTGGGCACTTCCCTATTTAAAATTTACATAATTTTATGTAATTTTATGCCCAAATACCTTTTGTTACTTGCTATGTCAAATTCAGTAAAGTAACTTAATCCCTCCAGCCCATATTTACTATATATACTCATGTCTAATTATTATATTTATATATTCACAGTATTGTTGTGTATGAGGAGACAAGCTGAGTGTTGAGTGAGTAGTGTGGTGTGGGTGATATACTGCGTGACGCAACACTGTCCTGTCGCAGACCCCCCCCCCTCACTACACACCTGCTTAAGCTGTTTCATACTCAGATGTTCGTACTGCCTCGCATTCCACAACCACTACTAAAGAGTGGAATGCAGTCTCCTCTATTATGATCGAGCCTCATCGTGCCCAGCTCATCTACGCTATCCTGTCTCTACACTGATGTACATAACCACGAGTATGCGGAGATACGATACTGTATCCTGCCCAAGTACTAGGGGCATATCCTAGTGACGGATGCTGTGAAATTGTAGAAGTCCTTGGCACAAGAGTGACTGTTAAATTTTTATATTAAATTGTATTGATATGAGTAATCAGTAATAATGTGAAAGACATTAATGCAACTCCTAGTGCGACCGTCTGTCGTGTTGGGGGGGGGGTGTTGCAACCCCTGAATGGTTGCAATGATTATTATGTATATATATAATTATTACCTTTCCATATAATTTTATATTGCTTATATTTGCGATAATAGCTAAATCGTAAATGTATTGCTTTATATTGTTATTTGACTTATGTTGTTAGGATGTAACATATTATGTGCTTAGTTCAAGTCTTGATTGTCAAACTACTGTAATTATCACTTGTTGCTCGTTATACTGCCGGCTTCTGGTTCTTGATGGGCGACTGCTGCCCACGGAGCTATCACGTGATCGAGGGGGGGGGGGTGTCCTCACCTCGTCTGAAGTATTCAGTCTGCTGTAGACTCGCTTGGTGGTTAGACAGATTGTCTGTCTCATTATTCTTGTTAGTTCTGTAGAACTCTGTTCACAGAACACTGTATAGACTTAGTGATTTTCGACGTTGTACTGAGGTTGTGTGTCGCTTAGACACTCCGAGCATCTCAGGTCCTGAGCTGTTGCTTCTGACTTAATTTGTACTGGTTTCTGTGTATTGTCACAGTCGGGTATTTTCTTATGCTGAACTTAGATTCAGTATTATGGGAGTTTTGTAACTTTTGTGGAGGATCTGCTGATGGTCTCTACTTAGTGTCGTTATATTATCTCCTTGTTCCTGATTCTGTGTTGCAGTTGCTTGTTGTATTGCTATTGGGCTTAGCATTCTTTTGTTGTTCAAGCAGACTGTTCTGGTTGCCAGTCGGTCAAGAAGTTAGTTTATGTGAGGACTTTGTCAGTCACTTGTTTAAGTTTAGTCGAGTCGTGAGACATAGTGAACTACTTAGAGCACTTACATACATACACAAACTTACCTGTACATATTTGTAATATCTTATTAAATGTTAATGTACCAGACGGTACTTACGAATTATAAATGTGATATGTGCTTTCAGCACAATAATATTGAACTCGAGAGATGTGATATTACTTTGATTACTGTGATTAATTTAATTTACTTTGATAATATACCTCTAGACTTAATAAATTTATTAAATTTTAATTTCTCTAGTTAGTAGCCTACCAGTTGTAATCCTGAAGCACTATTGAATAATACTGAATTTTAATGGATAATTGGACAAGGATACTGACTACTTGTTACGAAAACCCAGTAACAGGCTGGATGCTAGAAGGGCAGTCCTTTCTAGTATTCACTGGAGATCTCTAAGCTTTTAGAATCGCGTTTTTTGTAACAGTGTGTGTGTGTGTGTGTGTGTGTGTGTGTGTGTGTGTGTGTGTGTGTGTGTGTGTGTGTGTGTATGTGTGTATGTATGTGTGTGTGTGTGTGTGTGTGTGTGTGTGTGTGTGTGTGTGTGTGTATGTGTACGTGTGTGTGTGTGTGTGTGTGTGTGTGTGTGTGTGTGTGTGTATGTGTGTATGTATGTGTGTGTGTGTGTGTGTGTGTGTGTGTGTGTGTGTGTGTGTGTGTATGTGTATGTGTATGTGTGTGTGTGTGTGTGTGTGTGTGTGTGTGTGTATGTGTGTGTGTGTGTGGGGGGGCCCGTCCGCGATTCGCTCTCTGATCCAAGGGGCTGGAGGAAATATCAGCCCTAGGAAGTAAGTGCCAATCCCATGAAAGTGAGCTGCTGTTCAGGTACCCATAAAAATTAACTATGGAGGCTCAAATACAACTGTTAATATGTGAGTTAACCTTGGAAGATCTGCAGTCTTTAAAACTTCAGAAGTGCTGGCAAATTGCCGTACGCCTAGGAGTGAAGTATAACAAATATTATACCGCCGAGACCACTCGATCTATTTTGAGCAACATGCTGTTTCCGGAACAAGGGGAGGTGGATGACATTGACGATACTGATGAGGCAAGTCTAATATCTCAATTTGAATATTTGGACCGACCGCTTGGAGCACAAGGACTTGATCTTGGTGGCCTTCCAACTTCCCTATCCTCTGGTGATGTGGCTGAGCCAGAATCAAAGGGAGCTGCTGGTGAGCGGACATCTCTGGGAGAGGTGCCTGAAATTGGGGCATCTAATCGCCCAGTTTCCGACCCTGGTTCATAAGAAGCACCCAGAGCAGGTGCTCGACCCAAGGAAAGACGGGTAAACTTGTATCCTCCAACTCCTCCGCTACCGATTGGGCCCATATCACAGAGCCAGTTCGAAAAAATGGAGCACCTTATTACTTTACAAATGGCCCAAATAGAAGCCCAAAGGAGGCTGAATGCAGAAGAGTTCGAGAGGGAAACCATACACTACGAACGTCAGTGGCAAAGGGAAGGAGTTGTGAGGCCCGAGGCCCCCAGAAATATTTTCGACATTCATAAAGCAGCATCTTTGGTGCCCAAGTTTTGCGAGTCTGATCTGGACACGTACTTCGATACGTTCGAAAATCAGGCTCGAGCTATGCAGTGGCCCCAAAATTTCTGGGCTGTCTTGTTGCATACGACGCTGACTGGTAAAGCTCGAGAATGTACCGCGGCTTTGCCTTACGAAAAGTATATACAATATGACTCCGTCAAAAAGGTCATACTGGAGACCAGCAAGCCTTCCGTACTCTGCGAAGGTTACCAGGGCAAACTTGGTGGACTTCGCCAGGCAGAAGAAGGTAGCTTTTGAGAGGTGGCAAAGAGCCTCACAAAGCAACACCGTAAGCAGCTTAACCCAATTAATACTACAAGAGGACTTCTATAATTCTATATCTGGAGATTTGCGGAAGTTCCTGATCGACCGTCCAACACATGATGTGATGGAGACCGCTGCACTGGCCGATCGCTACGAGATCTCCAGCCAGCTGATCCGTGATAGAACATCCAGAGAAGAAGCAGTAAAATTGGGCCAGAAGGTTCGACCAGTTAAGTCAAGAACAGAACCTCGCCAAAAGTTTCCTTCAGAAGTAGTGACCTCTCGAACCCTAGATAAGCCATGCAATGGTGACCGGTTTCAACCACGACAGAACCAGGAGGTGTATGAAGTCAGGAAGAATTTGTCCTGTTCATATTGCCAAAAGAGAGGTCATGTGAGAAACAAATATTATCAGCTGGAAAGGGATAGGAAATATAAGTATCGAGAAGGTGCTCCTGTGCAGATGGTGTCTTCAGTAGCCCACACGCAGGGATGTTTACAGGCGGATCTAGAGCCGCAGGACCGAAGACTGCTTCACTGAGATGACCAGAGACGAGGGCCATCTCGGGGCAAGAAATTGAAAAGGCAATGAGCCCATATTTTTCAAAAGGAAAAGCTGGTATTGACGAGTGCCAAGTGGTGCCTGTTAAAACCTATAGGGATACGGGGAGTTACTTGACATTGTTAAAAAAGGGAATCCTCTCTTTGTCTGACCGCACTTATAAGAAGATAGATGTACTTCTGGAGGCTTATGGAGGAGCCGTTTCTAGAGTTCCCCTCCATAGGATATACCTAGACCTGGGTTGCTATAAAGGATATGCGACTGTCGGTATATCAGATGAAGGATTTCCTATTAAGTCCTGCTGACCTACTGATAGGAAATGACCTAATGGGTACACGAGTACCCATACCTACACGAGTACCCATACCTACATGAGTACCCATAACGTACACGAGTACCCATACCTACACGAGTACCCATACCTACACGAGTACCCATGCCTCACACGTGAGTACCCATACCTACATCGAGTACTCCATACCTACACGAGTACCCATATACCTACATGAGTACCCATATCGCACACGAGTACCCATACCTACACGAGTACCCATACCTGCACGAGTATCCCATACTTACACGAGTACCCATATTCTTACACGAGTACCCATACCTAACAAGAGTACCCATACCCACGAGTACCCATACCTACACGAGTACCCATACACACGAGTACCCATACCCTGCACGAGTACCTTATACCCGCACGAGTACTCCATACCTGCACGAGTACTCATACCACACGAGTACCCATACCTGCACGAGTACCCATACCTCACGCGAATACCCATACCTGCACGAGTACCCTATACTTACACGAGTACCCATACCACACGGAGCCCATACCATACCTGCATCGAGTGCCAATCATTGCACGAGCACCCTCATACCTGCACTCCAGAACCCATACCTGTACCCATTATCTATAGCCGCACATACCCTAGTATTTTTCCCTCAAGGGAAGCTCCTGACGCCTGTAAGGGACTCTTTGATCCAAGGCCTTCCTTGGACCTCTCTTGGCCAAAGCTTTACTGCCTCCTCATTTTTTCAAGCGCTGTCTGACCCCTCATTATTGGAAATTGAAATCATTCACCTTCCTTCCCTTCCTCCCGCTCCATAAATGCAATAACGAGTATTTTTGTTTTCATATGACAAAACATTTACAAGACCAAACAAACATTTCTTCATTGTTAAATTACTGTGTTAGTATTATTAAATAACTAGAACTGAGCAGCTGGTCGCAACATGTTCAGAGTTAAAATATAGTTCTTCTCTGCGCTTTTGTACAATGAAATCAGTATTTCAAGAAAGACTCTTATACTGGAGAAGAACCTTATGACGACGTGTCGCTCGTCCTGGACTGCTTGTCATGACAACAGCTCTAACAAGATACTGGTTCTGGATGTACCGAAACATCATCTAAAGGCTACTTTCAATGTGGTTTGTCAGGGCGAATTGTTCCAGCCTTACGGGTATTATGACTGCTTTATTCTTTCTGTAATCAATATTTTGGTCTAGCCTTTACAAAACCAATCTAACTCAAACATTTTACAATACAAATTTGAAAGATTAATTTCTTTCTTTCTTTCTCTCTCTCTCTTCTTCTCTAACTCTCTCTCTCTCTCTCTCTCTCTCTCTCTCTCTCTCTCTCTCTCTTTCTCTCTCTCTCTCTCTCTCTTAACAGAGTTTAACAAGGTTAGAGCAAGATTTCGTAACTTTATTTACAAGCCAAGAGCTTGTTATCCCTACCTGCAGAAAGTTTCACACGAGAGGAATAAAAAATAAAACACCTCGCCTTTAATATCTACTAAGTCATCGGAGCAAGACGAGGGATCCCAGTCCATCTATCATAAAATTAGTCATTAGAATTCATGCACATCCAGAGGATAAAACAGCGCTTCAGATACTCAGCCCAGAAGTTACTCATTGTTGTGCCATTGTTTTTACCTCCCACACGAAGGAAACTGATTTATCAGCTTGGCAGCGGGCAAGGTTCGTGGTTCAGAAGAATGACTGGGGAAGATCGGCTATTCCAGGCCAGTCCAATCTCGAGCCGATCACTAAGATTAAAGGCGGGAATTAAGTGCTTGTGATGCATTGCGCCTTCCGAGCACTTCATTGATGCCTCTTCTGATCGCTATATTGATGAGAAAGAGAGAGACAGACAGAGAAAGAGATAAAGAGAGAGAGAGAGAGAGAGAGAGAGAGAGAGAGAGAGAGAGAGAGAGAGAGAGAGAGAGAGAGAGAGAGAGAGACAGAGACAGAGAAAATAGTTTGTCATTAGTGTCAGTAGACATACTTCTAACATAAATAAGTTACCAGGTTTAAAAAAACCACTTGTTTCCCTTGGCTCGCACAACCATAACAAGATGTACCTCGCTGCCTCAAGACAAAGCAGGGAGTTCATAAAACCTTGGAGACCAGGTGATGAAAAAGGCGTAAAACTTTCAGGATGAGATTATAAATAAGTTGTAAGAGTTCTTGACACGGTGTTGACCCGGTAAAATAAGCTGTAAAACTTTAAGGTGAAGGTTTCGAACGGGTTTTAACACCGAGAAGCCAAGCCGCTACGAGACAGCACTAGCTCTGCACACGAACTCTGGTCTGCAAATACTCTTATAAGAACGTAATCAATGTCGGCTATTGTTTTCCGCCTCCTCCATCTACTCTCTCTTTACTCAACTTTTCATTCTTCCCTAAATCTTCTCTTCTTTATCCCTCTCCAACTCTCACTCTGTCTGTCTGTGTCTGTCTGTCTGTCTGTCTGTCTCTCTCTCTCTCTCTCTCTCTCTCTCTCTCTCTCTCTCTCTCTCTCTCTCTCTCTCTCTCTCTTTCACTCTCTCCCCTCACTGTCTTCGGTTCCTTCCCCCAACTCTGTTTTCCCCTCGCTCCCTCATCAACTTTACCTGTCCCCTTGTTTATTCTGCCAATATTCTCCCGGACTGAACTTTGCATGATGAGATTTCACAATAACGTGAAAGCAGCCTATGTGTATAATGACTCTTGACGACCCATCCCACGACGATTCTAGTTTGCTGTTTTTCAATATACTTTTATTACGTACTCATCTGCTCATTGATCTTTACATCGCAGCTGCTCAGCTGTGTCTGCTAATTATGGCTCTTTTTTCATGTGTTTCTTGTATAATATTTGTTTTAATGCCCCTTCATTGGGTGTTCAATCCGCAACTGTTCGGTTTTAGCTCTTAATATTATTGTTTGGTGACACGCCTGACAGCCCTTTCCTTACACTCTTGCTTGTTTCACGAATGAACTTATTGGAGTTCGTAGGGCAAACTCGCCTGCTAAAATTCCAGCAAGGATACCTCAAAGCTAATTTAGCCAGAGCGTTGTGGTAAGTTGGGTCGAGGCCATTGGAACCTCACCATCCATTTTATCAGTCTTTTCTGGTGGGTAAACTGGACCAGTACACTTCACGACATAGGGATGGATCATTTCGAGATTATTTTTTTCCTGTATCTCTTTTCATATTTTTTCCTCGTTCTTTTCTGTTGAAAACACAATTTATTTATAACAAATAGTTTGTTAACAGTTAATACAATGAAAGTATTATAATTGCAACCTTAAAAATTACTCAGCCTATCGGTCTCCTTGACACAAATATAAATCCATAGATAAATATTTGGGTGCATACATATGTACATGTATATATACATACATACAGACAGACGTACATGCATTTAAATACATACATAAATTGTGCATACACAAACTAAAGACAATATGCAGTCAACTAAAAAGGCCTTTAACGTACTCTTCGTATCTATCAGGGAAACACTTTAGTCAAAACGCCATTTAATGCCATTTTAAATCCTCGTTCAGCAGAACTCTTTTCCACTTCTTTCACTCCACTGAACGGCATCGCTGGTACGTTAGAATTTATGCGAAATATCCTCTCGAAAGGCATCTTTCAATGATACTGAAAATGTATCTGTATATTTCTTGTTAGACAGCTTCTGTCGTAAACTGTATTGCCATCTTCTAAACTAGCATCATACATCTGTGTTGTAAAATTATCTGTTGGCCGCCAGGGAACTGAGATGCTGTTCACAGTGGCATAGTTAGGAATTGAAGAAATAACTGTGGTAAAGGTCATGGTAGTTACGACAGTATGTAGCAACGGGGAAGTAAGGATGGAAGCAGCAACAATGGTGGTATGAGCAGTAACAATGGTGGCAGGAGCAGTGACGATGTTGGCATGAGCAGTAACAATGATGGCAGGAGGAGTAACAATGGTGGCAGGAGCAGTAACAATGATGGCAGGAGGAGTAACAATGGTTGCAGGAGCAGTAACATAAGTGTTACTGCTACTGCTACAAATTTTGTAGCAATAACAAAAGTGTTACTGCTACAAACTTAGCAGTCACTACCCGAACCCGATCCATGAAGGCATGCAACGATTCCAGTGAAATCACTCTGCCCTGTCAATGACCCTTCTTTATTTTTACTACATGATGCTCACCCGTCGCTCCTAACCTGACCTTCGCCCTTCTCACAAAAAAACGTCTCGACAACTTTTAACAACTTGTTACTTTCTCCTCACATCTGCAATACCATCCACATCGATCCCCTATCCTCAACATCGTATACCTTTTCCAAATCAATGCAACAAATCCTCCTCGATTCCCTCTACGTATTGACTGTTCCTCTGAAGCACTGTCCTTCTTTCCCATAACTCATTCCATATATAAATATATATATAGACCAGCTCCTCCCAAAGAGCACAAACAGTTCCACTGGGACAAACCGATCATGGAAAAAATCACCAACACAATGCTCTCCAACACTTCAGGAAAGGACAAAGCTCGTCTCCTGGCAGTGAAGGAACCACACTCAGGAAATTTCCTTTTAGCTATTCCCAATTCCTCCCTGGGCACCCGTCTCGACCCACAGGCCATTCGGATTGGTGTTGCTCTTCGCCTAGCCGCCCCCATCCTCATCGAACATAGGTTTATTTGCGGCAGGGCGACAGCTGATCAATTCGGACTTCATGGTCTCGTGTGTCACACAGCAGAAGGGAAGTATGCCAGACATGAGGAGGTCAATGACATCATAAAGAGAAGCCTCGCCACAGCCCGTTGCCCAGCTCAACGGGAACCCCAAGTACAGAGGTCTGACGTAAGTCAAAAGCGTCCTGATGGAGCCACTATGCTACCCTGGAAGGATGGAAAGCAGATTGTCTGGGACTACACCTGTGCCGCCACACTGGCAGACACCTACTTGCCATACTCAGTAGTGGAAGGGGGTGGAGCTGCCAGCCACAGGGAGACCCAGAAGATCCGCAAATATGAAGACCTTCCCCCTTGCTATAAATTCATTCCAACATGGTCGGAGACCCTTGGTGCATGGGGCAAGTGTGCTCTGAAGTTCCTCAAAGAGCTGGGTGAAAAGCTCATTATAGAAACCAAGGACCACAGGGCGACCAGCTTCCTCTTTTAGAGACTCAGTGTTGCGATCCAGAGATGAAATGCCTGCAGCATTCCGGGCATGCGGCCCACCGCCGGGGAGCTGGACGAAGTATTCGAGATGTAGCTCTGAGTTACCTATGTTGTTTTACTTTCTATTGTATTTTTGTGAATGTTTTGTCAATGTATTTTGTCTTTAAATAAAATAAAATATATATATATATATATATATATATATATATATATATATATATATATATATATATATATATATATATATATAAACACTGATCTCGGGCTGAAGGAGACTCGAACCTACGAACCTTGGAACAAGGTACGCAGTGCTTTACCAATCTACCCACACTGGACCAATACCTTGGAGTCCAGCTTGCGCTAGACTTTGATAAAAGGCAGCCAGCTTTCAGCTTTTCATCTCATCCCTATTCTTTTTTGTGTTTATTATGCTCTTATTTTGTCGCCATTTCCTGATAATAAGGAACTAAACTCGCATTTTGTCAATTCTTATGTACCTTTCCTTATTTCATTCTTAAATTATTAATATTCTGTGTGTTTGTTTAAATTTTATTTTGACCTTGATTAATGGTGCATGCTTAACTAACAGTGTATGAATAATTAATAATTTAGGATTAATTATGTTGGTACTTGATTAGTTATTGATGCAGCTGGCGCAAGGGAGATGAGATGAATTAACGTCGCTGGTGATATTTGGCAGATAAGTTGGTGATGACTTTGTGTAATATTAGTTACTTCTGTTTTAGTTAAGGATTTCTTAAAAAGAACACACAGGATATATACACCGAGGGTGTATGTCTCTGTGTATATGCATTTGGAGTTTACTTGAATGAGCATTTTAATGATAAAAATATTCTTGAATGATGGTAAACAGATTAATTGCTGCCTTAATGATCCTCGTTTAGTCAATAGGTTTTAAACTCAAAGCAATCAAAACATAAAATATGTAATCCTGATTAGCTGAACGAGTATGTGATATGAATACTATTTTACAATGACAATTCTCTCCTTTCTCCTTCTCTCTCTCTGAGGTAACAAACGATGATTAATAACGATAAACATACAAGAAATACGTATTCCATAACCAGTGTATTTTCAGTATAATATTGAGGATAGACAACAGAGTATAGTACAGTACTGTGGGTCAGATCAGTTACTGTACTGACTGGAGGAAGGGAAAAGCTGCCGGACAATGGTTGATTTCTGCTCGAGTTGCATATGTTTGGTAAGTATTAGCGAAATCATGAAACTGCTTGTGTTATGAGCGATGGTGTTGGTAGTAGCGACGAGCAACGCTTCTGAACAGGAGTTTGCGACAGAGGTCAGATTTCTTGATGATAAAGCTTGCCATATTCAAAGTTTGTGAGATGGTTATCGGAATTACGAAGTATGTTGCAAGCATTGTTCAAGTTTCACACAAACACACACATGTACATAATGTGGGGCCAGGAGCTAAGGATCGACCCCTGCAAAGACAAATAGTTGAGTACATTCTCTGCCTCCCTCCCTCTCTCTCTCTCTCTCTCTCTCTCTCTCTCTCTCTCTCTCTCTCTCTCTCTCTCTCTCTCTCTCTCTCTCTCTCTCTCTCTCTCTCTCTCTCTTCCTGTTATATAGTTTCATTCATTGACAACTCATTTGCTGAACCAGTTCATTATAGTATATTTTCTAAATATAATCTTAAAGTATGGAACAATTACAGTGAAAAACAATGTAACTATCGGTAGGTAGGTCGTATTGTATGAAGAGATGTACTTGTCGTGGTGTCAGAGAACATCACATTTATGAGTACAAACAAATACAAACACTAAAATAAGAACCGAACATGAAATTGAAGAACCACTGTATAAGGTCCACTGGTCCATCACAATAATAATAATTCCGTTAATGAGAAACAATAAAACCTCGGAGAATATATTAAAAAAAAGATTTCTGTTTGATATTATTTCTTTTACACTTTAAATGGAGGGAAGGTTTTTTATAATGGCGGTGAGTGGGGAACAATGGAACACAAATGCTGTACCTCTAACGAGAACCACTAATCAACTAGGTACAAATATGGAACGTTGCAAGAAAACGTTGCTCAACAGGGAAGAATTTTAGGGATGAGTCAAAGAGGTGTCTCAGTGTCTCCCAGCAGGAGAGTGAAGCAGAGCTCGGGCTTTCTCGAGCAACTGAATATGGCTGCTTTTAATAGGTAAAAGGAGGAGCACATAATACTTTACAAAATCGGGCCAGACAAGGCTCGGCAAATTAATGCTCCTGAAGACCAGAGATTGCTAGACGACATCAATTATTTTATTATTATTATTATTACGGGAATGATAAACCCATAGAGATTATACACCGCCTGTGGGAAGGGGAGGGGGGTGAAAGGTATTCAGGCTTAATTTAGGGAATTGGAGCACAGACCCAGTTCCTTAGATCAAGAGCCCCTCACCAGCATAAAGGAACCTCCTTTGATGGATAGACGACCTCAAGGGTCACCCATTTACCAATACAATCACCATTAGTTATCGTCTGCAGTTAACCTAAGTTAACCGACAGACACTGTTAGCTCCGACTGCTGTTTACTCAATGATATTTGACTTAATGATTGAACTACTGATCAAGAATTATTTTATCTGGGATGACAAGACTTTCTTATCCACATCTCAGGTAAAATACTAATTGTTGAAGAAGACCTAATACAAGGTAAATTATCCACTTTCAATGATTTATTTATATTGGTATAAATCTATGTTAAGTACCGTTAGACATGAAACATTACTGTAATACCCTATTTGTTACCACTTTTGTAACTTCAACAAGTAGATATACCGTACAATTCCACAACTTACAGACCTAATAAATTTAGGAAATTAATATATAAGCACAATGTTGTTCCTTTTTAATTTCCTACAGTACTTGACTATACACGAAGTTCTCGTTCCACCTTCCTTTCCCTTCCAAGACTCATCAATCTCTTACTGCGTGAGACACGTCGCCCATGCTCCACCATGCTCCCGTCACTGGGTCACCACACCACCAGCTCTTACCTCCCAGCAATTAACATTATGTTGCATTGCTTGTCTTTGTAAGGCAAAACATGTAAGTTATTGCTTGAAGGTTCGTCCAAAATCACAACAGTTGTGATGAATGCGGGTTAATTCACTTGTGAACGCATGTAGTATGTACTCGCGCGCGCGCACACACACACAAACACATACACACACACACACACACACACACACACACACACACACACATACACACACACACACACACACACACACACATACACACACACACACACACATACACACACACACACACACACACACACATACACACACACACACATACACACACACACACACACACACACACTTACACACACACACACACATACACACACACACACACACACACACACACACACACACACACACACACACACACACACACACACACACACACACACACAAACACACATATACACACACACACACACAAACACACATACACACACACACACATACACACATACACACATATACACACACACACACACACACACACACACAGACACACACACACATATACACACACACACACACACACACACACACACACACACACACACACACACACACACACACACACACACACACACACACACACACACACACACACCATCTCTGTATTAGAAAGAAAAAGCAACTTTTTTTTTTATACACAGGGTTTGACAAGGTTAAGGATCCCTAGCTTTATTGACAAGCTATTTACAGGTTAAGGTTTCCTAGCTTTATTGACAAGCTATTTACAGGTTAAGGTTTCCTAGCTTTATTGACAATCTACTTACAGGTTAAGGTTTCCTAGCTTCATTGACAAGCTATTTACAGGTTAAGGTTTCCTAGCTTTATTGACAAGCTATTTACAGGTTAAGGTTTCCTAGCTTTATTGACAAGCTATTTACAGGTTAAGGATTCCTAGCTTTATTGGCAAGCTAAGAGCTGTAACCTACATCAGCTCATTTGAAAGCATTTTTGTTATGAGACATACAAGTAGGGAACAGGATGAAGTTGGAGCCATCTGTGGGCCAGCATTTTCATTTGATCAACTGATTTTATCTCGTTGACATCATTATGCTGTACGAATGTGTTCCATACTCGAGTCATCCTGGGTATATATGATCTCAGATGGAGTGAAGTTCTGGAGAAGGGTACAGCCAGAGTGAAGTTGCTGCTTTCTGCCCGTCTTGTGGCATAAAAGCTTGTTTCACGCTGTCCTCGAAGTGGATCCAAGTGTGGTACTTTGATAATATTGGCCTTGTACATAACAGTAAGGCCACCTACATCCCTCCTATGTTGAAGGCTCTGCTGAAATGACAGATCTATCCAGGATGGGTCCAGGCGAGAGATGAGACGTCTTGCTCTGTTCTCTACTCTGTCAAGCAGTCGCAGATGAGATGGGGGCAGGCAAACCAAGAAATTGGAGCATACTCAAGGTGTAAGCGTACTTGAGCCTCGTACAGAATCTTGCAACCCCTACTGTCAAGCAGATGCGAGATACGGCGAAGTGCTGTAAGCTTCCTGGCTGCCTTGTTTACAAGATTTACAACATGGTTCTTCATGGTTAGTTTGGAGTCAAATTTCACCCCAAGGATATCAACTTCTTCTCCAGGTGCCAACACCCTCCCATTCATCCTTACTACTGGTTGGCGAAACGTCTTAATAAATCTCTTAGTTACTGTATTATATGTTTGTCTTTCTTACGTAGTTGTTGGTGTTAATAAAAATTTATTATTTCAGTGAGAGAGAGAGAGATAGATAGAGAGAGAGAGAGAGAGAGAGAGAGAGAGAGAGAGAGAGAGAGAGAGAGAGAGAGAGAGAGAGAGAGAGAGAGAGAGAGAGAGAGAGAGAGAGAGAGAGAGAGAAGCAAGTACCAAAAACAAATAAAGCAAATATAAGGCAATCATTCGATTACTCCGAAGTATAGAGTTACATTTTACATTCTTTATGTTTAAAGCCAAGTGACTACAGTAGGATCATTAAAGGCCGCAGGTAATGTGTTTACCACTCAAGAATACTTTTATCATTCACACATGCAACAAACAACACTATGTACATGTACAGAGAGTCTATATCTTTCGGTGTTTATATCCAGTGCACACTTTATAACAGACAAGCAATATTTATACACAAACATCGGCAACTCGTCTTTCAATCATCGCCTCTATTACATCACTAATTGTGTGGGCACACGAATTCATTCATAATGAAATACCCTTTACTACGTCGAGGAGTTACTGCATATCTCCATCGGTCGTAACTCGTCTCATTTTCGTGCGGTCAGCTGGTACTTGACCAATGGTACTTGATTAGTAATTGGTGCTTTATTAATTATATGCACTCGACTTTCAATTGGTATTTGATTAATTATTGAAAAAAAATTATTCAGTGATAGTAAATTATAATTATGTATAAATATCAGGCGTAAAACTTGGAAAGCTTTAGTGATTCGAGGTTTTTGCCTGTACAAGAGACCTTTTTTTAATATAGAAACACAGTAGTCGGAAATTTTATATTGGAGCCAGTGGGAAAGGTGGAGAGTTGTAGTAGTTGCAGATGTTGTCACAGGTCGGAAACACCCAATAGTGGAAGCAGGTCATGTCTTTAATTAAGGTGGGCCAGAGGTTAGCAGTAGAGGTATAGAAGGCATCCTTAATACCAAGATTCATTGTTGCTGCCGGACAAGTAACATGTAACACCTGTGTATCTTTATCGAAGAGACATTTCGCTCACACAGAAGGTTTTTTTTTTTTAATTTAATACAGGAACGTGATGCCGAAGACTTAAATATTGGTACCATTTTATCAACTAGAAAGTATCGTGAGCTACTGATCCACTAACAGTAAATACGTAAAGTATGTAGAAACCTGTTTGTGCCGCAGCTCGCCACAGCTCGGCAAATACGCGAAGATTACTCCGGATTAGTATAACTAGGTGTAAACAGATTTTGCTTTTTTTTAATCTCTTCTTAACCTTTCTCATTTCCCAGTAACAGAGGATACACAAGCAACCCGGACTTCGACATTTTACAAGTCACACTCAGTGTGACTTGTAAATGGTCCATGTCGGGCCGAATAACATATAAACTGTCCCAAACATTCCTATTTACGAAGGTTGGTGAGTTGGTTTCCTAGGTTTATGGCCTATTAGCTGCACGAGGATGTGTAAATACAATGACAAATACACACTTCTCGGTGTATATGAATCGGCAAATACACACCTCTGGTAGATACACATCTCTCGGTGCATATACACTGACGAATATACACCAGTCGGTGTATAAACTCCGAGAGATACAAAGGAAGGATTAGGATGAATCATTATATGAAAAGCTTCCGATTAAAAAGATAAATGATTGGTAGGAAAAAGAATATGAGCTAAAAGATTCACATAATCTAATATTCTTAGTCGAGCACTAAAAATTGACGGCAAAAACGCAACACTAAACTGGCACAGAAGAAAAGAGAAAACACATCTCACAAAATTAGACAGCAAAAATATGCAGAAGTCCGGGTAGGACTGGAACTCTACCCGATGAAATTCATCTTTGCGAAGCACAAAATATGGGCTGGTCATTCAGGAGTGTTGGAGGCTCGAGCCTCCGGTCACTAACCTCTGTCTTTACCCTCAGGTTTCGAAGTACCTAGAAAGCGTGTTTATGTCATACACTTTTAAGAACATAAGAAAGAAGGAACACTGCAACACGCCTACTGAACCATGCGAAGCAGGGTCATACCACCCCCCGGCCTAGAATAATGACCACCTAATCAGGTCGCCTTCACATATTAAGGAAGGAGCACGGCACCAGACCTGGTAGCACAAGCTAGTCAGGTCCAACGCACACCCACCCACACCCACTCATGTATTTATGCAACCTATTTTTAAAACTGCACAAGGTCTTAGCGTCTATGACGGTACTCGGGAGTTTGTTCCACTCATCCACAACTCTATTACAAAACCAGTGCTTTCCTATATCCTTCCTGAATCTGAACTTTTCCAACTTGAAACCATTGCTGCGAGTCCTGTCTTGGCTGGATATTTTCAGCACGCTATTTACATCCCCTTTATTTATTCCTGTTTTCCATTTATACATCTCAGTCATATCCCCCCTATCCTCATAGGGAAGATTTCTGATACATGGGATCAGCTTTGTCATCCTCCTCTGTACGTTTTCCAGAGCATTTATATCCATTCTGTAATATGGTGACCAGAACTATGCATAGTTATGGTGACTGCAAAGTTATGGTGCTGCATAGTTATGGTAACCAGAACTATGCAGCAAAATCTAAATGAGGCCTAACCAAGGATAAATATGAAGCCAAGGATTCTGTTAGCTTTATTGCGAACACTAATGCACTGTTGTCTTGGTTTCAGATTACTGCTAACCAGAACTCCTGAATCCTTTTCGCAATCAGTTGTATTAAGATCTACACTATTCAGTTTATAAGTGGCATGGTTATTGTCCTATCCAACATTTAGAACTCTGCATCTGTCTATATAAAACTTCATCTGCCACTTCTCCGACCATTGCATCAGTCTATTCAAACCATCCTGTAGTGCACTAATGTCCTCAATAGAATGAATTGGAGGGCCTGTTTTGGTGTCATCAGCAAATTTGCTTATGTCGCTATTTATTCCCTCATCTATATCGTTTATGTAAATTGTGAGCAACAAGGGGCACAACACTGACCCCTGTGGAGCACCTCTTGTGACGTGCCCCCATTCTGATTTCTCCCCATTTATGCAAACTCTTTGCTGCCTATTTGTCAACCATGCCTCTACCCAGGGAAAAAAATTCTCCTCCTATTCCGTGTGCCTTAAATTTCCTCAAAAGTCTGACGTGGAACTTTATTGAAAGTCTTACTGAAGTTCATATATACGATGTCATATTCATTACCATGATCTACCTCCCCAAACACCTTAGAAAAAAAAGTTAGTAAATTCGTAAGACAGGAACGCCCCTTTGTAAAACCGTGTTGAGATTCATTTATCAGTTTATGCCTATCAAGATGGCTACGAATTGCCTCGGCAATTATTGATTCCATAAATTTTCCCACTGTGGAGGTAAGGCTTATTGGTCTATATTTCGAAGCTAAAGACCTGTCACCTGCCTTGTAAATAGGTGTTACATTTGCCATTTACACTTATCAGGCACTATGCCAGTTTGTAGTGATATGTTGAAAAGATTAGTCAAAGGTTTGTAAAGTTCCTCTTTACATTCCTTTAACACCCTTGCAAACAGTTCATCAGGGCCTGGGGATTTGTTAGGTTTTAATTTCTCTATTTGTCTGAGGACCATGTCACTAGTTACTGCAATCGTGCATAGTTTATTATCGTTCTGTTCTACATAATTTATTATTTCTGGAATTTCGCTAGTATCTTCCTGAGTAAAAACTGAGAGGAAGTAAGAACTGAAAATTTCACACATATACCTATCACTGTCGGTGATCTGACCTGAGCTACTCTTAAGTGGGCCTATCTTGTCTCTAATCTTATTTCTGTATACCTGAAAGAACCCTTCTGGGTTAGTCTTCGAATCCCTTGCGGCCTTAGCCTCATAATTCCTTTTTGCTTTTCTTATTCATTTTTTAATTTCTCTCTTTAACTGAATATATTGGTTTCTTAACTGCCCATCCCCTCTTTTGATACGTCTAAAAATGCCTCTCCTTTGACCAATGAGATCTATTTCTCATTCATTTGGGATCATTTTTTGATAGATCTAGTTTCCCTACTCGGAACAAAAGTTGACTGAGCAGCTAGAACTATGCTCTGAAAAACGTCATATAGGGAATCAACACCAGCTACCTGACCCATAGTCAGATCATCCCAATTTAGCCCAATTTTGGGCTTCGAAGTTATGAGTCTTAATAAACGAGTTAATAAGAGAAATGCGCCTTGAAAATCTGAATATCAGATTTGGTTTCACATACATTTTTAGTAGTATGAGGTGGTTGGAGGCGAAGTGTCTAGGTGTAGGGAAGAAAGAGGAGAAAAATACGAGGAGGATGAGGAGAAGGATGAAGAAAAGGTAATGAGAATGACTGTGTGAAAGAATAAACAGAAATTTTGAGGAAAAATAGTGCGGATGGGGAAAGGGACAAATAAATGGAAGAGAAAATGTTGGAAGAAGATTTGGAAAAGGAGTAGGACCAGGAAGAGGAGGAGGGATGGAAAGAAGAAAACTCTGAGGAGGAAGGAATTAATAAAAATAGGAGAAGCACTTATTCAGTCAGAACAGTGAACACGTGTCCTCAACGAACCAAGTAAAGAGATTGAACATCAGTACCAATGTTGTAGTACTCAAGCCTAGGGCCTCACACACCACCTGCTGACGATGTTGTTTTGAGTATTATTGTAATATTAAATGTTATCTGTCTACTTTTTCCCCATATGTTGACAGAAACCTGCTCATGAGTTTCCTGTTTATAGCGTATATTTATATTATTATTATCACACTGGCCGATTCCCACCAAGGCAGGGTGGCCCGAAAAAGAAAAACTTTCACCATCATTCACTCCATCACTGTCTTGCCAGAAGGGTGCTTTACACTACAGTTTTTAAACTGCAACATTAACACCCCTCCTTCAGAGTGCAGGCACTGTACTTCCCATCTCCAGGACTCAAGTCCGGCCTGCCGGTTTCCCTGAATCCCTTCATAAATGTTACTTTGCTCACACTCCAACAGCACGTCAAGTATTAAAAACCATTTGTCTCCATTCACTCCTATCAAACACGCTCACGCATGCCTGCTGGAAGTCCAAGCCCCTCGCACACAAAACCTCCTTTACCCCCTCCCTCCATATACATACGTAATTTCCCTCCGGCAAGCGTGTGGTGTGGTGAGTTGAAGCCTCACATCAGTGAGTTGGCTTTTTTTTTTTGTTCGTGTTTCATGAATGCTAACTCCAATTTATATGATATGAAATTAAACTTCCTTTAAAGTCAGTTACCGAAAGATATTTTGGGTTCGCGTAAATGGAGATTTCATGTCATCCCTTTTTCGTTAGAGAACTGAGGATGACTTTGCAAGACCCCATTTTGCTGACGTCATCCAGCATTGTGTCAGCCCGGAAGTGAAGTGTAGACCTGGGGACGAGTGAGTTAGTCTGTTTGGAGACACCTCTGCCACTGCTTCTAGACACCACTGGCACTGCTTCTAGTCACCATTGACACTGCTTCTGGACACCACTGGCACTGCTTCTAGACACCATTGACACTGCTTCTGGACACCACTGGCACTGCTTCTAGACACCATTGACACTGCTTCTAGACACCATTGACACTGCTTCTAGACACCATTGACACTGCTTCTAGACACCATTGACACTGCTTCTAGACACCATTGACACTGCTTCTGGACACCACTGACACTGCTTCTAGACACCATTGACACTGCTTCTGGACACCACTGGCACTGCTTCTAGACACCATTGACACTGCTTCTAGACACCATTGACACTGCTTCTAGACACCATTGACACTTCTTCTAGACACCATTGACAATGCTTCTAGACGCCATTGACACTGCTTCTAGACACCACTGGCACTGCTTCTAGACACCATTGACACTGCTTCTAGACACCACTGACACCGCTTCTAGACGCCATTGACACTGCTTCTAGACACAATTGGTACTGCTTCTAGACACTATTGACACTGCTTCTAGACACCATTGACACTGCTTCTAGGCACCATTGACACTGCTTCTAGACACCATTGACACTGCTTCTAGACACCATTGACACTGCTTCTGGACACCACTGACACCGCTTCTAGACGCCATTGACACTGCTTCTAGACACCATTGGTAATGCTTCTAGACACCATTGACACTGCTTCTAGACACCATTGACACTGCTTCTAGGCACCATTGACACTGCTTCTAGACACCATTGACACTGCTTCTAGACACCATTGACACTGCTTCTAAACACCATTGACACTGCTTCTAGACACCATTGACACTGCTTCTAAACACCATTGACACTGCTTCTAGACACCATTGACACTGCTTCTAGACACCATTGACACTGCTTCTAGACACCATTGACACTGCTTCTAGACACCATTGGTACTGCTTCTAGACACCATTGACACTGCTTCTAGACACCATTGACACTGCTTCTAGACACCATTGACACTGCTTCTAGACGTCATTGACACTGCTTCTAGACACCATTGGTACTGCTTCTAGACACCATTGACACTGCTTCTAGACACCATTGACACTGCTTCTAGACACCATTGACACTGCTTCTAGACACCATTGGTACTGCTTCTAGACACCATTGACACTGCTTCTAGACACCATTGACACTGCTTCTAGACACCATTGGTACTGCTTCTAGACACCATTGACACTGCTTCTAAACACCATTGACACTGCTTCTAGACACGATTGACACTGCTTCTAGACACCATTGACACTGCTTCTAGACACCACTGACACTTCTTCTAGACGTCATTGACACTGCTTCTACACACCACTGGCACTGCTTCTAGACACCATTGGTACTGCTTCTAGACACCATTGACACTGCTTCTAGACACCATTGACACTGCTTCTAGACGTCATTGACACTGCTTCTAGACACCATTGGTACTGCTTCTAGACACCATTGACACTGCTTCTAGACACCATTGACATTGCTTCTAGACACCATTGGTACTGCTTCTAGACACCATTGACACTGCTTCTAAACACCATTGACACTGCTTCTAGACACCATTGACACTGCTTCTAGACACCATTGACACTGCTTCTAGACACCACTGGCACTGCTTCTAGACACCATTGACACTGCTTCTAGGCACCACTGACACTGCTTCTAGACACCATTGGTACTGCTTGTAGATACCATTGTACTGCTTCTAGACACCATTGGTACTGCTTCTAGACACCACTGACACTGCTTCTAGACGTCATTGACACTGCTTCTAGACACCACTGGCACTGCTTCTAGACACCACTGGCACTGCTTCTAGACACCATTGGTACTGCTTCTAGACACCATTGACACTGCTTCTAGACACCACTGGCACTGCTTCTAGACACCATTGACACTGCTTCTAGACACCATTGACACTGCTTCTAGACACCACTGGCACTGCTTCTAGACACCATTGACATTGCTTCTAGACACCATTGGTACTGCTTGTAGATACCATTGGTACTGCTTGTAGATACCATTGGTACTGGATCTCGTCTTGTTTGTCATCAGGATACGGTTGTACTTCCTTCTGATAATGGATATGGTTCTGCCCAATTATTGGTCAAATGTGGAATATCTGAACTGACATGAAGGTTAAACTTCCTTGTTATTTAAGCTAGGATGTTAAATTAGAAAAATGTTAATAATTACAAGTTAGAAATTTTACCATTATTAGATTAAGTTTTATTATATAAACTCACCGTCCTGTTGTTTATAAATTTAACATAATAAATATTATTATTTTAAGAGTTCGATAGTTGCATTTAAACTTTAAAATTAGTTTACTTTGCCTGTTTATGAATATCCTCTCAGGCTTCTTTGATGACAGGCGCTTTTAGTAGTTTTTTTATTATTTTGTTGGTGTTGCCAGTGTTGAGGGACTGGAACCCCGAGGCTCATGCACCACCTTCTTACCCAGCTGTTGTTACTGCTGTTGGTGTTGCCAGTGTTGAGGGACTGGAACCCCGAGGCTCATGCACCACCTTCTTACCCAGCTGTTGTTACTGCTGTTGGTGTTGCCAGTGTTGAGGGACTGGAACCCTGAGGCTTATGCATCACCTTCTTACCCAGCTGTTGTTACTGCTGTTGGTGCTGCCAGTGTTGAGGGACTGGAACCCCGAGGCTCATGCACCACCTTCTTACCCAGCTGTTGTTACTGCTGTTGGTGTTGCCAGTGTTGAGGGACTGGAACCCCGAGGCTCATGCACCACCTTCTTACCCAGCTGTTGTTACTGCTGTTGGTGTTGCCAGTGTTGAGGGACTGGAACCCTGAGGCTTATGCACCACCTTCTTACCCAGCTGTTGTTACTGCTGTTGGTGTTGCCAGTGTTGAGGGACTGGAACCCCGAGGCTCATGCACCACCTTCTTACCCAGCTGTTGTTACTGCTGTTGGTGTTGCCAGTGTTGAGGGACTGGAACCCTGAGGCTTATGCATCACCTTCTTACCCAGCTGTTGTTACTGCTGTTGGTGCTGCCAGTGTTGAGGGACTGGAACCCCGAGGCTCATGCACCACCTTCTTACCCAGCTGTTGTTACTGCTGTTGGTGTTGCCAGTGTTGAGGGACTGGAACCCTGAGGCTTATGCACCACCTTCTTACCCAGCTGTTGTTACTGCTGTTGGTGTTGCCAGTGTTGAGGGACTGGAACCCTGAGGCTTATGCACCACCTTCTTACCCAGCTGTTGTTACTGCTGTTGGTGTTGCCAGTGTTGAGGGACTGGAACCCCGAGGCTCATGCACCACCTTCTTACCCAGCTGTTGTTACTGCTGTTGGTGTTGCCAGTGTTGAGGGACTGGAACCCCGAGGCTCATGCACCACCTTCTTACCCAGCTGTTGTTACTGCTGTTGGTGTTGCCAGTGTTGAGGGACTGGAACCCCGAGGCTCATGCACCACCTTCTTACCCAGCTGTTGTTACTGGTGTTGGTGTTTCCAGTGTTGAGGGATTGGAACCCCGAGGCTCATGCACCACCTTCTTACCCAGTTGTTGTTACTGCTGTTGGTGTTGCCAGTGTTGAGGGGCTGGAACCCCGAGGCTCATGCACCACCTTCTTACCCAGCTGTTGTTACTGCTGTTGGTGTTGCCAGTGTTGAGGGACTGGAACCCCGAGGCTCATGCACCACCTTCTTACCCAGCTGTTGTTACTGCTGTTGGTGTTGCCAGTGTTGAGGGACTGGAACCCCGAGGCTCATGCACCACCTTTTTACCCAGCTTTTGTTACTGCTGTTGGTGTTGCCAGTGTTGAGGGACTGGAACCCCGAGGCTCATGCACCACCTTCTTACCCAGCTGTTGTTACTGCTGTTGGTGTTTCCAGTGTTGAGGGATTGGAACCCCGAGGCTCATGCACCACCTTCTTACCCAGCTGTTGTTGCTGCTGTTGGTGTTGCCAGTGTTGAGGGACTGGAACCCTGAGGCTCATGCACCACCTTCTTACCCAGCTGTTATTACTGCTGTTGGTGCTGCCAGTGTTGAGGGACTGGAACCCCGAGGTTTATGCACCACCTTCTTGCCCAGCTGTTGTTACTGCTGTTGGTGCTGCCAGTGTTGAGGGACTGGAACCCCGAGGCTTATGCACCACCTTCTTACCCAGCTTTTGTTACTGCTGTTGGTGTTGCCAGTGTTGAGGGACTGGAACCCCGAGGCTCATGCACCACCTTCTTACGTAGCTGTTGTTACTGCTGTTGGTGTTGCCAGTGTTGAGGGGCTGGAACCCCGAGGCTCATGCACCACCTTCTTGCCCAGCTGTTGTTACTGCTGTTGGTGTTGCCAGTGTTGAGGGACTGGAACCCCGAGGCTTATGCACCACCTTCTTACCCAGCTGTTGTTACTGCTGTTGGTGCTGCCAGTGTTGAGGGACTGGAACCCCGAGGCTTATGCACCACCTTCTTACCCAGCTGTTGTTACTGCTGTTGGTGTTGCCAGTGTTGAAGGACTGGAACCCAGAGTCTCGCACACCACGTGTTTACCCTGTTCCTTCTCCCAAGCGGCGTCCAGTGTGACGCAGATCCTGAATAAATTGCAGTTCGATCAACGTGCTAGGCTAGGAAGGAAAAACTGAAGAGTTTACCCCCGTGGGCTTGATACCTTTCAGGCGAATACCTGCTGAACCTCGTTACATATTTATGTATATATTGTCCTGCTTCTGTAATGATTTATTCTGTACAAAGTAGCTGAACAACATTATCATTATTATCCCTGGTTTTTTTTCATCTTGTTATAAATTTAATGGCCTGGTCTCTGGTCTTCTGCTGTTGTTGCTGATGTTACAATCAAAGGCATTGCCTGGTTTCCACTCCTCTAATTAAACTGTCTTTTTTGGGCCTGGAAAAGGTATTTTACAAAAAAAAATATCTTTTTTTTTTGCCGTTGAGCTCTTTGTTGATGTTTGATGGTACGAGGGATTTTGTGTTCGTGTTCCCTTTATGGTGTTCAGTTATATTTGTGTTCATGGGTATTTCGGTGTATGTATTTGTGACTTTTTGTGATTGTTTGTGCTTGTGTCTGTCTATAGATGCCTTCCTTTCTCATCACATTGTCAAATGCTCCGAAGTTCAGAACACTCTTGACTAGACCTGACTTTTATCTCCTCTCCCTACCTTCTCACCTTTCCTATATTTTCATTACCTTACCTGTCTTCTGTTTAGATGGGTTCTGTCCTGTGGGGGTTTAGTCCAGCAGGGATTTTGTCCTACCTCCATGGACTATTAACTCTCTTGCAGTGCTCCTCTGTTCTCTTGCTCCTTAGACTGCTTACACTATTAACGCTGCTACTACTACTACTACTACTACTACTACTACTACTACTACTACTACTACTACTACTACTACTACTACTACTACTACTACTACTACTACTATTACTACTACTACTACTACTACTATTACTACTGAAGATTGAGACACTTATGCAGCATATGGGAATCTTTATTCAGGAAACGTTTCGCCACACAGTGGCTTCATCAGTCCAATACATCGACTCCAGGCTGAGGGACTGATTACCTCATACTCCTCCTTTCCTTACGCCTTCCTCTTTGTATTGGACTGATGAAGCCACTGTGTGGCGAAACGTTTCCTGAATAAAGATTCCCATATGCTGCATAAGTGTCTCAATCTTCAACTTGTCGGTTTTTCAAACCATTCATCACTACTATTACTGCTACTACTATTACTACTACTACTACTACTACTACTACTACTACTAATAATAATAATAATAATAATAATAATAATAATAATATTACTCTTATTACTACTACTACTACTACTACTATTTCTTTGCTAGCACTCTACCATCTCCCCTTTTCACTACCACTACTACCGTCTTATTGCCTCTATCACTGTTGTATCAGCACCACCACTACCACTACTACTACTACTACTACTACTACTAATACTACTACTACTACTACTACTACTACTGATGCTGCTGTTATTGCTGCCGCTTAATACCATTACTGCTACTACTAACTCCCACTATTACTACGACCACAACTACTACAATACTACCATTCCCTCCCCCCATTCTACCACTTCCATCCCACGCTCCGCTTCGTATATGTTCTGGCTTCTCCCTTTGTGTATTGCTTCACTCATAATATTGTGCCTTTTTATTCTTTCAGGTCTTGGATGACTTCAGAATCTTGAAGAGTACTCTTAGATTTGCTAAATTAGCAGTGTCTGTAGAGGCAGTTAGGCTGATGTGAGCCTTCAACAATAAGTCTTTCTAGAGTGAGGTCTGTAGCTTTTGTCCTCAGAATCCATACTTTGTGCCCGGTCTTCTTGTTCCTTTTGCATTTCCTAAATTCAAATGACGCCTTATCTGACCAATCTGCGGTTTGTTCAGATCCATTTATAGCCTTTTTTTTCCCTCGTCTTTTTCATTCTCCTCATTAACGTTTCATCATTAGCAAACAATACATCCGTCTCAGTTGTGGTATGTCATCCATGGATACCAGAAACGATATTGGATCTAATACCAATCTTTGTGGAACCCCGGTTGTTGCTCTTCCGCATTCTAACATTTCTGCTGGAATAATTACTCACTCTTAGTCTCTGACAGCTAAGGTAATCTTTGATCTACCGGAGTACGTCCCGCAGTCTCTTTCGAGATAAATATCAAATGCTTTCTTGAAATTTAATAGTAGGTAAGCAAGCTACGCAACGGGTGGAGTTTGAACCAATGGCGAGTGAGTCCTATGGTGTATAGAAATATTCCTAGATGGATGAATCTTCAATGTAGCTAGCTGGTCCAGTGGCTCACGCACTGGCTTGGAATTTTACGACTCACTTGCCTTAGGTTCATACCCAACCCGTTCCCTGGTTTGTTTACAACCGTGTTTTTATAATTTTGTGAGCCATGATAGCGGCGTTAAGAACAGGTATTCCACTCGTCCCTCTCTTGTCTCACTTCTGTTTCCTTTTCATTAGAGCTCCAGCAAGTTTGCAAAACAAGATTAGTATATATCCAAGCTGCTGGTTATTATTTACGAAATTACTTTTCTCTAAATGCTCTACCATTCTCATTTTGGTAAGCTCAGTTACCTCGCGTGGTATGAATGTCAGTGAGACTGGTCTGTTTAGTACTTCCTGCCAGTCTACTTTCTTAAATATTGCGACTACATTCGCTGTCGACCAGATCCCTGGCAACTGGCCCGTATTCATTGACTTGTAGATCATTGCTGGTGGTTGAACAGTGCTTTTGCTTCCTCCTGAGGGGCCACTGTGACATCTTGTCAGGTCCCATTGCCTTTGATATGTCAAACGCACTCAAACTTTTTCTCATGTGTGTGTGGGGGGGGGAGGTGAGTGCGTGCTTGCGTGTAGAGGTGCGTGAGGTGAACCTCCAGTTCCTTGTTGAGTGTGTGACGGGTTCTTGAATTTGCGATACTATCGATTCATCCTCGTGTGTGAGATCAACCGTATATTTTTCTGATTGTTTGTGTACATGATGAACAAATATACATAACCAACCTGGACAGTAGCCCTTCCTGGACTACTGTCCAGTCCCGCCTGAACGAGAAAAAGGCAACAGCAGTGATAGTGATAGTAGTAGTAATAATAGCACCACCAACAACTGTGCACATGGTAGCTCCAGTTGTTTGTGAAAAAGCTAACTTCAGTTGCCATTTTATCTGTTTTTGTTTTCCTTTGCTATTTGTATTTTTGCTGTAAACTTCCTATCACTAGTATTCCTGGACGAATACAATCATTAAAGAGAATGTAAACCTGAGCAGTGTTGAAAGAAATATGTGCGTATACACAAATAACCCGCACATAAGAACATAAGAACAAAAGAACGAAGGAACACTGCAGAAGGCCTACTGGCCCATGCGAGGCAGGTCCAAGTCTCCTACCGGCTTAAGCCAATGCACCCAACCTAGTCAGGTCAGGTCACATTGACTTAAGGGAGGAACACGGCAACCGACCTGGTAGCACAAGCTATCAGGTCTAACTCACACCCACCCACATCTACTCATGTATTTATCCAACCTATTTTTAAAGCTACACAACGTTGTGGCCTCTATAACTGTACTCGGGAGTTTGTTCCACTCATCCACAACTCTATTACCAAACCAGTACTTTCCTATATCCTTCCTGAATCTGAATTTTTCTAACTTAAAACCATTGCTGCGAGTCCTGTCTAGGCTAGATATTTTCAGCACACTATTTACATCCCCTTTATTTATTCCTGTCTTCCATTTATACACCTCAATCATATCCCCCCTAATTCTACGTCTTTCTAGAGAGTGCAGTTTCAGGGCCCTTAGTCTATCCTCATAGGGAAGGTTTCTGATACATGGGATCAACTTTGTCATCCTCCTTTGTACATTTTCCAGAGAATTTATATCTTTATGCCCTCATCTATGTCGTTTATGTAGATTGTGAACAGCAGGGGGCCCAACACTGACCCCTGTCCTGTGGAACACCGCTCGTGACACTTCCCCACTCTGATTTCTCCCCATTTATGCAAACTCTCTGCTGCCTATTTGTCAACCATGCCTCTATCCAGGAAAAAATTTCTCCTCCTATTCCATGTGCTTTAATTTTCCTCAATAGTCTCTGATGTGGAACCCTGTCAAAAGCCTTACTGAAGTCCATATACACAATATCATATTCATTACCATGATCTACCTCCTCAAATACCTTAGTGAAAAAAGTTAATAAATTCGTGAGGCAGGAACGCCCCTTTGTAAAACCATGCTGAGATTCGTTGATTAATTTATGCTTTTCAAGGTGGCTACGAACTGCCTCGGCAATTATTGATTCCATAAATTTTCCCACTATGGAGGTTAGGCTTATTGGTCTATAGTTCGAAGCTAAGGACCTGTCACCTGTTTTGAAAATAGGTATCACATTTGCCATTTTCCACTTATCTGGCACCATGCCAGTTTGTAGTGATATGTTGAAAAGATTAGCCAAAGGTGTGCTAAGCTCCTCTTTACATTCCTTTAGAACCCTTGCATACAGTTCATCAAGGCCTGGGGATTTGTTAGGTTTTAATTTATCTATTTGCCTAAGGGCCATGTCACTTGTGACCCTAATAGTGCACAGTTTATTATCGTCCTGTTCTACATAATTTATCATTACTGGAATATCGCTGGTATCCTCCTGTGTAAAAACTGAGAGGAAGTATGTGTTAAAAATTCTACACATTTCCTTATCACTGTCAGTAAGCTGACCCGAGGAACTTTTGAGTGGGCCTATCTTGTCCCTGATCTTACTTCTGTATACCTGAAAGAATCCTTTTGGGTTAGTCTTCGATTCTCTTGCAACTTTAACCTCATAATCTCTTTTTGCTTTTCTAATTCCTTTTTTTATTTCTCTCTTTAACTGAATATATCGATTTCTCAATTGCCCCTCTTCTCTTTTGATTTACCTATATATGCCTCTCTTTTGACCAATCAGATATTTTAATCTATTGTTCATCCATTTAGGATCATTTTTGTTTGATCTGATTTCCCTATTTGGAACATAATTTGACTGAGCAGCTAGAACTATGCCCTGGAAAGCATCATATCAGCAACCATCACCACCTACCTGACCCTTAGTCAGGTCATTCCAGTTCAGCCCACCTAAGTAATTTTTCAGTCCTATGAAATCAGCCAAGCGAAAGTCAGGGACGGAGACTTGATTGCCATTATTAGGGGAATTCCATGATATATTAAAACTGAGTGATTTGTGATCACTTTCCCCAAGCTCATCATTAACCTCAAGATTATTAATTAGTGTTTCCCTACTGGCAAGAACCAAGTCAAGGAGGTTATTTCCCCTAGTTGGCTCTGTCACAAACTGTTTTAAAAAACAATCCTGGATCGTATCAAGAAAGTCACCTGACTCTAAATTTCCTGTCAAATTGCTCCAGTCAATCTGTCTATAGTTGAAATCTCCCATTAGCACAACATTTTCGTATGTAGATGCCTTACGAATTTCGTCCCATAGAAGTTTACTGCACTCCCTATCAAGATTTGGGGCCCTGTAAATCACACCCAAAATTAGTTTTTCTCGGCCCTCGAGAAGCTGTAACCAAACAGATTCAGTGGCTGACGCTTCTAATTTAATATCTTGTCTAACACAACAATTTAAATTGTCTCTGACATACATCGCTACTCCACCACCTTTCCTGTTGACCCTGTCAGTGTGGAATAATTTATAGCCTTGTATGTGACATTCAGAGGGCATCTCTCTATCTTTCAGATTGAGCCAGGTCTCTGTTATAGCAATAATATCTATGTTTCCTGCACTTGCAATTAATCTTAGCTCATCTATCTTATTTCTTACACTCCTGCTATTAGTATAGTAAACCTTAAGGGAGCTAGTCCCTTGCTGCCCTCTGCTGTCCCCCTTTGTTTGCTGACCTGATCTATTGTCTTTATTTATAACTTCATGCTGAATGCCTTTTATACATTTACTGTTTCCAACCCAAGTGTTGCAACCTGCTTGTTTCCCACACACACACCCATACCTCTATCTTCCATCAGTTTAAAATCATAGGCATTTCACCAATGGCCTTCTCAATCGAGTCTGCAAGTGCTACCACCCCAGCCCCAGAGAGATGTACCCCATCCCTTGCATACATATCATGTTTGCCATAAAAGTTGTTCCAGTTGTCAATGAATGGATTGCAAGTTCCTTGCAGTATCTGTCTAGCCAGCAATTTACACCAATTGCCCTAGACAACCATTCATTTCCTACTCCCCTTCTAGGCAAGATGCTACATATGATTGGGATCCCTCCCTTAGACTTAATGAAATCTATAGCTGACCTGTACTTATCTAGCAGCTCTTCTCTCCTACCCTTCCCAATATCATTTCCACCAGCACTGAGACAGATAATGGGCTTGTTCCCATTACCTGACATGATATTATCCAGCCTGTTGACAATGTCCCCAACACCAGCTCCAGGGAAGCACACTCTATCTCTCATCTTCTTATTCCTATTACAAAAAGCACGGTCAATATATCTTACCTGAGAGTCACCAACCACAAGAATGCGCTTACCTCCATTAGCAGGGGCAGTAGTACCCTTACCTTCACTGGCCACTGAAGTACATTCATCCTGAAGAACAGAGAAGCGATTTCCTACCTTCAGATCTTCACTCTTAACTTTCCTTACTCTGATGCGCCTTCCATTACTGTGAACCACTCGCCACTTGTAGCAGGTGCTGGACTGCACCTCACTGCTGGTAGCCGTTGCTACCTCCCCAACTACAGCCTCCTCACAGCGAGAGACAGACTGCAACTCACTTGAAGCCTCATTCCCCACAACTCCAGCCACCTCACGCTCTCTCCCAGACCCATTGAAGTGGACCTTCAGCCTCCTAATCTCCTCCTGGAGAAGCAAGACCTCCTCCTTCAACTCTCCAACCTCAATTTTTAAAACACTGCAGAAGCAAGCCATGCTTTGTAACCGTCCACACTAATCCCCAAAGCAGCTCAGGGTCTGTGACCTCACGTGACGATATATCATAAAAGAGAGAAGCTTACGACGACGTTTCGGTCCGACTTGGACCATTTACAAAGTCACACTAACCATCCCTTAGACATCAAGCTTACCTTCCGCCAGACTAACACTCTTCGCACTAATCTCGTTCATACCTCTCCTCCCTCTACAGATGTTCCTGGTGTCTACTCTATTTCTTGCTCCTCCTGTCCTCTTCAATACTTCGGAGAAACTGGTCGATCTCTTTCTGACAGACTTAGGGAGCACAAAAATAGTGTTAGGCTTGCCGACACTAACAATGCTCTTTTCTGTCACGTCAGAGATCATAGCCATCCTATTGACTGGTCTTCTGCTAAAACTGTCTTCCCTACTTCCAACTCGAACAGTCGCCGTCTAGTTGAATCCTCTCTAATACACAACTTTCCTTGTATGAACCTTAGCCCTGGCTTCGTCTCTGTAGATGCCTTCCTCTCCCACTACATTGTAAAATGCTCCAAACTTCAGAACACCCGTGACTTAACCTGACTCCTCATTTTTCCTTTTTCTTTCTCTTGTTCTCCCTCTTCCCCTTTCCTCTTTCCTTTTCTCCTCTGGGTTGTCTTTCTCTCTTCTGTCTCGTATTTCTGTTCCTTCTTCATTTATTTCACCACTTCCCCTGTGCGCTTGCTCTCCCACTGTGGGCACCTAGCTCTCTTGCAGTGCTCCCCTTCCTTTGTATTTGACTGGCTCGTCCTCCTTATTCCCCACTTCTACCACTACCACTACTACTACTACCTCTTCTACTACTACTACTACTACTACTACTACTACCACCACCACCTCTTCCTGCCTATATATAGCCGTCCTGCCCCACTTCTGGTTAGTGTGACTTTGTAAATGGTCCAAGTCGGACCGAAACGTCGTCGTAAGCTTCTCTCTTTTATGTGCGGGTTATTTGTGTATCGTTCCAGTCGCGGTATTGTGCCTTTTTTGTTATTAAATATGTGCGTAATGTTTACCATGTGATAAGGTAATATGGATAGTATATTTGCTTGAAATATTTTTACTTGTATCAACATACGTGGACCCAGACTACTCAACACTCTACAAGATATTAGAAACACTGCTGGTACAAATGTAGAAGTCTTCAAGGTGAAACTCGATAAACAACTCTGGATCAACCAGGCTGAGAGAGTTAGGTGGATCAGCGGGCTACCAGCAGCAATAGCCCGATTGATCAGGCAAGTACCAGACAAGCCTGGCCTAGGGCCGGGCTGCGGAAGTAGGACAAGTCTCGAAACCCGCCAAAGGTACACATGACGACCCTAGAGACCCCAGAGGCCCATCATAGAGGAAGAAGAATCAGTTAGGCACTATTAATATATGCAAATTCTTGAAACATGACAAAGCCTGTGTAACGGAACTATGTAATTAGACGCGTGTCGATGAATGCTACACACAACGGGAATATTATATTATAAATGGTATGGTATAGCATACAGAGAGGTCTATTCGGGAGTGGAAATATCAGCTGGAATATTCTTTCACGTATACGAGGGGTCTACTTCACGTTGAGGCAGTATCCAAGGGTAGTTTGAGCTCTGCCTCTCTGAGTGACTCCAGACGGTGTGATAAAACTTATGAGGAGAGGAGAAATTGAGTCTGATATTGGCCATTTGAGAAGCCCATCCAGGACCTGAGACTCGATTCCTGCAACCACAAGCGGGTGTACACATACAACACACACATACACACATGCACACACACACACACACACACACACACACACACACACACACACACACACACACACACACACACACACACACACACACACACACGCTCACTCTCCTCACATCCTCAATAAACAAGGGGCTTTTCTCTCCTGCAGCTCCACCATCCTCGTCTCAACAGAGTCGTTTACGCGCTTCAAATCCATCCGTCTGGGAATCCGGCTGGAATAATCCATCTGTTTTCCTTCCTATTCAGTTGGGAATTCTGTAGGGATCCCCAACTGCTTGCATTCCACCCAACTGCTTGCATTCCACCCAGCTGCTTGCATCCCACCCAACTGCTTGCATTCCACCCAGCTGCTTGCATTCCACCCAGCTGCTTGCATTCCACCCAGCTGCTTGCATTCCACCCAGCTGCTTGCATTTAACCCAGGTAAAAATCTTACCAAATCCAGTACCAGTTGGCTTGAACATTAAAATGGTATAAAATACCGACAGGTTGTTAGGTAAGACACATATGCAACAGTTAGGTATCTTTATCAGAGGGACCTGACCTTTCAACATCTGAGTTCTTACCTCTCCTAGTGGCCTACGTCTCACCTCTCGGCGCTATAAAAAGGCTCCGTCCTGTCACTTCTTCTCCATATTGTTTCATACTATGGAACAATGCTCTTCTCCAGACTGAGGGACTGACCACCTCAAAACTTTAAGGGTGATGGACTGATTACATCGTCTTCAAGTATCTTCTGCTTCTATCAACTTTTCTGTACTTGACTGAAGAAGCCTACTGTGTAGGCGAAACGTTTCATAATAAAGATACCTAACTGTTGCATATGTGTCTTACCTAACAACCAGTTGGCTTCTTAAGTCATATCAAAATCCAACCTCTGCCACCATCCTAAAATCCCACCACTTGGACGGTGTTCTAAGGGTCGACAGCCCCTAGGTCAGGTCCATGACCAGGCATCGCAACGGATCAGGGCTTGATCAACCAGGCTGTTACTGCTGGCCGCACGCAAACCAAAGTACAAACCACAGTCCGGCTGGTCAGGTATTGACTGTAGATGCCTGTCCAGCTCCCTCTTGAAGACAGCCAGGGATCTATTGGTAATCCCCCTTATGTATGCTGGGAGACAGTTAGTCTTGACTTGTCTCCTAGAGTACTCATGGTGCCCCTGCTTTTCATTGAGTGGGGGGGAAGGATGTTGAGGGGCCTGCCAAATCTTTTGTTTTCGTGAGTGATTTCCATGTGTAGATTTGGTACTAGTCTCTCTAAGATTTTCCAAGTGTATATTATGATGTATCTTTCTCGCCTGCGTTTCAAGAAGTACAGGTAAAGAAACTTCTATCTTTCCCAGTAAATGAGGTGCTTTATTGTACTTATTCATGCAGTGGAAAGTTCGTTATATATTTTCTAGGTCTGCAGTTTCGCCTGCCTTGAAAGGGGCAGTTAGTATATAGCAGTATTCCAGCCTAGAGAGAACAAGAGATTTGAAGAGAATCATCATGGGCCTGGAACCCCTAGTTTTGAAGGTTCTCATTATCCACCTCATCATTTTCTTAGCAGATGCGGAAGAGACATTGCTGTGATCTTTGAAAGTGAGATTCTCTGACATTATCACTCCCAGGTCCTTCACATTAGTTTTTCGCTCTATCGTGTGGTTGGAATTTGTTTTATACTCCGGTCCAGTTTATATATCTTCTAGTTTCCCCACGGCGGAGCGATTGAAATTTGACTTCATTGAACTTCATATTGTTTTCTGAGGCTCAATTAAAGACTTGGTTAATGTCCGCTAGGAGACTGGCATTGTCCTCAATGGCTTGCATCTGTGGCTATGTTAAATATGACACATACAGATATGCCACCATTTTAAAATCACACCATAGCCTCCATCCTGAAATCTCACTCTGCCATCACCTTTAAATACTACCAAGGGGTCATATTAAAACCTCATTGCAGCCAACCACCACCTTAAAATCCAACCACTGCTACCATCGTAAAATCCAACCACTGCTACCATCGTAAAATCCAACCACTGCTACCATCGTAAAATCCAACCACTGCTACCATCGTAAAATCCAACCACTGCTACCACCTTAAAATCCAACCACTGCTACCATCGTAAAATCCAACCACTGCTACCATCGTAAAATCCAACCACTGCTACCATCGTAAAATCCAACCACTGCTACCATCGTAAAATCCAACCACTGCTACCATCGTAAAATCCAACCACTGCTACCATCGTAAAATCCAACCACTGCTACCATCGTAAAATCCAACCACTGCTACCATCGTAAAATCCAACCACTGCTACCATCGTAAAATACAACCACTGCTTCCATCTTAAAGTGCCACCACTGCCACCATCAAACACTCAATCCCACAGCACTTGATATCACACTCAAACTCGAGGCCATCCCACTTACACCATCTGTTATATCATACAAGCTGGCATCCACTCTCATACCAGCTGACATCCTACTCACTTTACCTGCCAACCAACTCACATGAGCTGTCATCCCTTTCACACCAGCTGACATCCCACACACACCAGCTGATATCTCACTCACATTACCTGCCAACACACTCATACAAGCTACCATCTCACACCAGCTGACATCCCACTCACGCCACCTGACATCCCACTCACGTTGCCTGCCAACCCACTCATACCATCTGCCGCAGTACTGACACCAGCTATCATTCCGCATGCCTCACCAGCCGTTCTATTCAGACTGGCTAACCCCTCTCGCACCAGCTGTTATTCCACTTGCTACTCTGGGCATCACACGCTAGCTGATATTCCTCTCATACCAACTGCCACCTCTCTCACGCCAGGTGCCATCCCACTCACAGCAGCTTTCATCCCACTCAAACCATGTATTATCCATTCACACCAGCTGCCATTCCACTAGCGCCAGCTTCCATTTTACAAACACCAGCTGCAATCCCCCCACACCATTCGCCGTCCCACCCACACCAGCTGCCATCCACCCATGCTACTACTGTCCTATCTTCACCAGCTGCCATCCCTCCCACCCATACCACTTACCGTCCCACCCACTCCAGCTATCAACCACCCACACCAGCTGCCGTCCTACCTACACCAGCTGCCATCTCCTCAACACAAATGAATTCAACGAGATCGCGTCAGCTGTTCAGGTAATATTTCTTACAACCAATAACGAAGAAGTGAGAGAGAGAGAGAGAGAGAGAGAGAGAGAGAGAGAGAGAGAGAGAGAGAGAGAGAGAGAGAGAGAGAGAGAGAGAGAGAGAGAGAGAGAGAGAGAGAGAGAGAGAGAGAGAGAGAGAGAGAGAGAGAGAGAGAGAGAGAGAGAGAACGCACATAGGAGAGTACATGGATCATGAGAATAGAACCTCATGGTTCATTTGAGAACCATCTGATAAATTAGAATGGAGCACAGTTAATTGCCAAGGAGATGGACGTTCGAAGAAGGTGTCTTGAATCAGTCCTCATCAGTCAAACAGTGATTTCCAAGGTTGAGCATAATATCTGGCCAGGAAACTTCTTGGACATTCACGAAACAATATGATCTTAACATTCACCTCACTTACTCCTCACTTCGCTTATTCCTCACCCTAGTTATTCCTCATCTCATTTATTCCTCACCTCACTTACTTTTCACCTCACTTTAGGTTCTTTGCTGTTTGTCTGCCAAACCCTTCCAGGTTTTTTCTGTTTGTGACTTGAAAAAAAATCGCCTTTGTGCGGACGAAAGCTCGTCAATAAAGCGTTCTTCTTACTGCATTTGTCTCAATCTTAAGGGGCACGTTACTGCTGTCAGTCATTCTACTGGTGCTGTTGGTTCAAGATCATGTTAGTGTTGTTAGTTCCCGTTGTTGCTAGTCAAGGATCATGTTACTGATGTTAATTCTACACCATGTTACTGTTGTTATTGAGAGGAGATTCATATACTGACGATGAACAGGAAATGAATAAAATCCTAAAAGAACAATATGAATCAGTGTTCAGCAACCCACTAAATAACAGTAAGGTAGAAAATGCAGAAATATTTTTCACTCCAGCAGAAGGCCCTGCAGTCCAACTGAGTGAGTGAGCGTGTTAGCCCACTCACTCCGCACCTGGACCAGATTCATGGAATGCCCTATTTATAAATAAGTGCAATGTGCCACTAGCACGAGCTCTCAGTATTCTTTGGAGAAAGAGCTTAGATATAGGTGAAATACTGGATGCCTTAAAAAGTACAGACATAGCTCTTTTGCATAAGGGAGATAATAGAGCACTAGGCAAAAATTACAAACCAGTATATATATATCTGGAGTATATCTGGAGAGAGTTCCGGGGATCAACGCCCCCGCGGCCCGGTCTGTGACCAGGCCTCCTTAGGTCAGTGTCCCAGGATGCGACCCACACCAGTCGACTAACACCCAGGTACCCATTTTACTGATGGGGAACATAGACAACAGGTGGAAAGAAACACGTCCAATGTTTCTACTCTGGCTGGGAATCGAACCCAGGCCCTCACCGTGTGAAGCGAGAGCGTTAACCACCAGGCCACCAGAGCCCTAACTTCTCACATTGTAAGGGATTGGAGCCTGTAGAGACTAGCAAGTTAAAGGGCTTTACAGAGCTACTTAGCTTAGTGACGGCTCAACGTCCCCGCAACCATCACTGGGGAGTTCCTTCGAGGAGCCGCGAACTCCAACCCTTGGGCTGTGGGAAATTTAAATTAAAGAGTAAATAACTGCCCCAAAGAAGCGTTTATTTCAACATTTCATTGGTATGTGGTGGTGATTCGATAATTACTTACTTGTTTGGGCACAATGACCCGCAGATAACGGGGTGTGTAAATAAATCTAGACCTGACATGCCCTAACTATCTGCTGCGCAGCAGACCTAACCAGGTGCATGCTTGTCTAGACGTACCAGAGTTTTTGTATCTGACCCTCGAGTGTTACCCCGGTATCCGATGTCTTGACTGAAGTAGAAATGTCTCATGGTGCACTGTGTCTCTTTGAAGATTGTTCGCAACACACTGTTACACTACACTGTAATAGTTCTACCGCGAGTCGTGAGATTATACAAGAATCAAAAGCACTGTTCATTTGTTTGGGCAATGTACGAGCGAAACACAAGTTTCCAGGTCATCTGAAGCCAATCTGACCTCATCCCCTCACTTCGCCCTGTAGCGCAGCCCTAAATCGCCGACTTGACATCATCGCAGCTTCATTACAAATGATAGATTTCTTGATATCTCTCGGTCGACAAGAGTGCAATATTGTCCCACATTGCAATTAAAGTTATGCAAGGTTTTCCCATACTTTTCCTGCTACGATAAAGAGACTCATTTTCCTCACTTCACTATCACTCAATTCCAATGACCACTGTAGTGCAAAAGGAGGCTGCGTGACCACGCTCTGGTACACGCTGGTAGCTTCACATGGAATCCGTTACTGATCATACGGAAGGAAGATGCCATTTGCCCCTTCTGAGAGGGTTGAGTCCCTCGGGGGCTGAAAGGGGCCGATAACCCCCTTTCTGGAGAAATTTTCTCCACATACATCATAAAAGTCTTCGAAAGAGTGATGAGACGACAGATTACATATTTCATGGACCAGCACAACCATCATAACCCGAACCAGCATGGTTTTAGATCATGCCTGTCACAGCTGCTGAACCATTATGATAGAATTACAGAGGCGTTGGAAGACGACCAAAACGCAGATGTGGTTTACACAGATTTTGCAAAGGCGTTTGACAAATGCGATATGGAGTGATAGCGCACACAATGAGGGCCATGAGCATTACGGGGAAGGTAGGCAGATGGATTTTCGGGTTCCTAACACACAGAACACAAAAAGTAGTAGTAAACAGAGCAAGATCCAACATCAGCGAGGTCAAAATCTCAGTTCCCCAAGGTACTCTCCTCGCAACTCTGCTGTTTCTCATCTTCTTAGCAGACATAGATAAAAACACCCGTCATATTTTTGTATCATCATTTGCAGATGACACTAAAATAAGCATGAAAGTCACTACGGTAGAGGACAATGAAAAATTACAGGAAGACATAAGTAGGGTTTTCCAGTGGGCAGTGGAGAACAACATGACGTTCAATGGTGATAAATAAGTTCCAGCTGCTTAGGTATGGAGAGAATGAAGAACTCAAAAGAAACACCGTATGCAAAACTCAAGAAGGTCACCAAATAGAACGAAAGGAACATGTAAAAGACCTGGATATAATTATGTCAGTTGAACCTTCTTCTAAAGACCATAACAAGACAAAGATCACGACAGTCAGTCAGGAGGATGATGGGGTGGGTATTGAGAACTTTCAAAACAAGGGAAATAATGCCAATGGTGACACTCTTCAAATCGCTAGTGCTCCCTCATTTAGAATATTGTTCATTGCTGACGGCCCCGTTCAAAGCAGGAGAAATTTCAGAGCTGGAACAAATACAGAGATCGTTTACAGCTCATGTTGAGCCAATAAAGCACCTGAATTTTTGGGAATCTTTACCAACTCAAATGATATCGAGGAAATGCTAGAGATGTGGATTAAAAAGCAAATGAACTCCCAACAAAGTTATAATTCTTCCCAACAGCCAGGTTGCACTGAACGTTTCAAAAGTACTTTCACAAGCTAACACCAGAGTCGCCATCGCTTCTAGCACTTCAATAAAGGATCTAACCAGGACAAAATCCAAGCACCACGAACCAGTCAATGCAGGAGTTTACACTATACCCTGTGGAGGCTGTGACAAGATTTACGTAGGTGAAACAGCAAGAAACCTCGACACCCGCCTCAATGAACACATTTACGCATGTAGGAATGATAACATGAACAACGCCTGTGTACAACACCGTAATTCCACCAATCATCTCATGAAATTCAGAGACGCCCAATTAGTGATCAAAGAAACTAATTTCCGCAGACGCAAGTGCCTCGAATCAGCACTGATCGCTGTTTCGAATACAGTTAAACAAAACAACGGCAGCTTCACCATCTCTGAAGTCTTAGCAAGAATCCTCCTGAAAACAGTAAACCCTGCCATCACATAGTCTATCCTGTTATACTACACAAAGCACATTACAGAGAGTGAACACTGAAACAAGCTGCCTCTTTCCAGTCTATATTTGTCCAACCTATTTTTATGTTACCCAAGTAATAGCTTTTATATCCTTTTACTCATGTACGAATTAATTGTTCTACCATATTGCATTACTACTACAACTTTTGTCACTACTACTAGTACTACTACTACTACTACTACCACTAGTGAACATCGAAATGTTACCTCACTAGTATTGCACCTCACTCTGAGCCTTTATATACCCTCTTGTGTCCATGTATTGTTTGTAATGACTTGATAAAGCTCCTGGAGAGCGAAACGTTGCCACAATAAAATGACACATTAGTTGATTTTAATTCTGTTATCCACTCCAATTCCCCTTCATCCTTGTATGTAGCAGCTTCAGTTTGAGTGACTGTTATGTATCTCTGCGTATATGTACTACATCATACTTCGATGCAGTTTATGTGACTGTTATCTCTGCGTAAATGCTATATGACTGGTATCTCTGCGTGCATGTACTAAATATACGCAGAGATACGCAGAGGTTAAGTTTATCTGACTGGTATCTCTGTGTATATATAGTAGTTTGATGCAGTTTATGTTTAAGGTATCTGAATGTATTTTCTTTGCTGCTACTGCTGCTGCTGTTACTGCTCATGCAGCTGTTGCTACTGTTACTGCTGCTGTTACTGCTCATGCTGTTGCTGCTACTGCTGCCGTTGCTGCTTCTAGTGCTGTTGCTGCTGTTGTTGCTGTTGCAGCTGTTGCTGTTGTTTTTGCTACTGTTGCTGCTGCTGTTGTTGTTTCTGCTGATGCTGATGCTGCTACTGCTACTGCTACTACTATACTACTGCTGTTACTGTTGCCGTTGCTGCTTCTGCTGCTGTTGCTGCAGTTGTTGCTGCTGCTGCTGTTGTTGTTGTTGCTGCTGCAGCTGCTGTTTCTCCTGCTGTTACTGCTGTTGCTGCTGCTGCTGCTGTTTCTCCTGCTGTAACTGCTGTTGCTGCTGCTGCTGCTGTTTCTCCTGCTGTTGCTGCTCCTTCTGCTGCTGTTGCTGCTGCTGTTGCTGCTGTTGTTGCTTCTGCTGCTGTTGCTGCTGCTGTTGCTGCTGCTGTTGCTGCTGTTGTTGCTGCTGCTGCTGCTGTTGTTGTTTCTCCTGCTGTTACTGCTGCTGCTGCCTCTGCTGCTGTTGCTGCTGCTGTTGCTTTTGTTGTTGTTGCTGCTGCTGTTGCTGTTGCTGCTGTTGCTGCTGTTACTGCTGCCGTTGCTGCTTCTGCTGTTGTTGCTGCTGCTGCTGCTGTTGCTGTTCCTGCTGCTATTATTGCTGCTGCCGTTGCTGCTTCTGCTGCTGTTGCTGCTGCTGCTTGAGCTTGTGCTTTTGCTGGTGCTGCTGTTGTTGCTGCTTCTGCTGCTGATACTGCTGCTGCTGCTGCTGCTGCTGCTGCTGCTGCTGCTGCCGTTGCTGCTTCTGCTGCTGATACTGCTGCTGCTGCTGCTGCTGCTGCTGCTGCTGCTGCTGCTGCTGCTGCTGCTGCTGCTGCTGCTGCTGCTGCTGCTGCTGCTGCTGCTGCTGCAGCAGCAGCAGCAGCATACTTGGAAATCATCAAAACGCTGATTTCAATCTCGATTTTTATGTTTAATATGAATAAGATGATACTGTTGATCCCTCATTGGATAACATCAGTGAGTTTGCAGATTTTGCTTCTCAGGTCGCCTCTTCAATAATAATAATAATAATAATAATAATAATAATAATAATAATAATAATAATATTATTATTATTATTATTATTATTATTATTATTATTATTATTACTATTATTATTATTATTAATAATAATAATTTAATCCCTTTAGATGGATCTCAGTATACCAAGACTGCTATTCCAGTGTACCCAGACTGCTATCTCAGTATACCCAGACTGCTATCCCAGTATACCCAGGATGCTATTCCAATATATCCTGGCCGCTATCCTAATATACCCTGCCCGCTATCCCAGTATACCCAAACTGCTATTCCAGTGTACCCAGACTGCTATCTCAGTATACCCAAACTGCTATCCCAGTATACCCAGGATGCTATTCCAATATATCCTGGCCGCTATCCTAATATACCCTGCCCGCTATCCCAGTATACCGAAACTGCTATTCCAGTGTACGCAGACTGCTATCCCAGTATACCCAGGCTGCTATCCCAGTATACCCAGGCTGCTATCCCAGTATACCCTGGCTGCTATCCCAGTATACCCTGGCTGCTATCTCAGTATGTCCAGGCGGCTATCCCAGTATATCCAGACTTCTATCCCAGTATACCCTGGCTGCTATCCCAGTATATCCAGACTTCTATCCCAGTATACCCTGGCAGCTATCTTAGCATATCCAGAGCAACTATCCCAGCATACCAAGGCTGCTATATCAGTATCCCTTGGTTATAATTTCAGAATATCCAAGCTGCTATCCTATAATACCCACGTAGCTATCCCAGTATACCCAGGCTGCTATCCCAGTATATCCCTGGCTGCTATCCCAGTATTTCTAGGCAGCTATATCAATATACGCTGGCCGTTATTCTAGTATAGCCTGAATAATGTACTAATATACCCTGGCTGCTATCCCAGTATACCCTGGCTGCTATCCCAGTATATCATGACTGCCATTCCAGTATACCTTGGCTGCTATCCCAGCATACCTTAGATGTCCCAGTATACCTTGGCTACTGTCCCATGCATATCCATGCATGACAGGTGTTACTGGTCCATGTATGAGAGGTACTACTGATCCATGTATGACAGGTGCTGCTGGTCCATGTGAGGCAGGTGCTACTGGGCCATGTATAACAGGTACTACTGGTCGATGTGAGGCAGGTGCTACTGGTCCATGTATGATAGGTGCTACTGGTCCATGTGAGGTAGGTGCTACTGGACCATGTATAACAGGTACTACTGGTCGATGTGAGGCAGGTGCTACTGGTCCATGTATGATAGGTACTACTGGTTCATGTGAGGCAGGTGCTACTGGGCCATGTATGACAGGTACTACTGGTCCATGCATGATAGGTACCACTGGTCCATGTGAGGCAGGTGCTACTGGGTCATGTATGACAGGTACTACCGGTCCATGCATGACAGGTACTACTGGTCCATGTGAGCCAGGTACTACCGGTCCATGCATGACAGGTACTACTGGTCCATGTGAGGCAGGTGCTACTGGTCCTTGTGAGGCAGGTGCTACTTGGCCATGTATGACAGGCACTACTAGTCCATGCATGACATGTGCTATTGATCCCTGTATGACAGGTACTACTGGTCCATGTATGACAGGTACTACTGATCCATGTATGACAGGTACTACTGATCCATGTATGACAGATACTACTGATCCATGTATGACAAGTACTATTGGTTCATATATGACAGGTACTACTGATACATGTATGACAGTTACTACTGGTCCATGTATGGCAGGTACTACTGGTCCATATATGACAGATACTACTGGTCCATGTATGACAGATACTACTGGTTCATGTATGATAGGTACTACTGGTCCATGTATCACTAGTACTACTGGTCCATGTATGACAGGTAATACTGGTCCATATATGACAGGTACTACTGATACATGTATGACAGGTACTACTGTTCCATGTATGACAGGTACTACTGATCCATATATGACAAGTACTACTGGTCCATGTATGATAGGTACTACTGGTACATGTACGACAGGTACTAGTGATCCATGTATGGCAGGTACTGCTGGTCCATGTATGACAAGTACTACTGGTTCATGTATGACAGGTACTACTGGTCCATGTATGACAGGTACTACTGATCCATGTATGACAGGTACTACTGGTCCCTGTATGACAGTTACTACTGATCCATGTATGACAAGTACTACTGGTCCATGTATGGCAGGTATTGCTGGTCCATGTATGACAAGTACTACTGGTTCATGTATGACAGGCAGTACTGGTCCATGTATGACAGGTACTACTGATCCATGTATGACAGGTACTACTGGTCCCTGTATGACAAGTACTATTGGTCCATGTATGACAGGTACTACTGATACATGTATGACAGGTACTACTGATCCATGTATGACAAGTACTATTGGTCCATGTATGACAGGTACTACTGATACATGTATGACAGGTACTACTGGTCCATGTATGACAGATACTACTGGTCCATGTATGACAGATGCTACTGGTCCATGTATGATAGGTACTACTGGTCCATGTGTGACAAGTTCTACTGGTCCATTTATGACATGTATTATGGTCCATGTATGACAGATGCTACTGGTCCATGTATGACAGGTACAACTGATCCATGTGTGACAAGTTCTACTGGTCCATTTATGACATGTATTATGGTCCATGTATGACAGATGCTACTGGTCCACGTATGATAGGTACTACTGGTCCATGTATGACTGGTACTACTGGTCCATGTATGACAGGTACTACTGATCCATGTGTGACAAGTTCTACTGGTCCATGTATGACATGCATTATGGTCCATGTATGACAGGTACTACTGTCATACATGGTATATATGAAACTTCCTAATTTATACGTGAAGTTACCTAAGGTATATATGAAGCTACCTAAGGTATATATGAAGCTACTACCTAAGTTTATATGTGAAGTTACCCAAGATATTTACTTGTACTACTTGCCAATGTGTTCCAGTCATGAACAATTTTAATATCAAACCAGTGCTTTCATATATCTTTTCTTTTTAAATATAAATCCGCCCATTTTGAAGGTACTTTACGAGTTCATCGTCATGTGTTATCAGCGCCTTGTTCACATCGGGAAATATTCCTGAAATAATTATTTACTTCTTCTCCAGTGTGAGTCTTCTACAATAACATTTAATCTCTAAGTAGTAGTCAACTACGGAGTTGTTGTATAACCTGATTACTTCTATTACTCTCCTTGATTTGCAGTCAAGCAATTCATTAGTAGTCGCGTGTGATTACGACCTGCCTAACTTAAGCTTGTCGATCTACTACCACCTTCCTGTATTCCTATATAGCTCTAGGTCAGCCATGCCTGGATCCTGAAGATAAATTATGCAGTATGGTGTTCTGCTACTTGCATTTCTCAGTCTTGCAGCTTAAATTTCTCACTCCCTCTCATTGATCACAGCTCAGTTGACGTCGCTGGCCGCATCTCTCATGGTTTGGGAAAGAAAGGTCAAACATCTATTAAAGCTAATGACTTGGTAACTCTTTGCATTGTCCGCTGACTGTATGATCTTCGCTGAAAATGCTCACCAGTAAGTTAGAATCTGTATGCAGAATGACTGTCTCTCCATTTCTTGGAGATTATATCTTCATTTGTTCAAACTGTGGTTATATCTGTATCTGTATATATTATGGTTATATCTGTATCTGTATATATTATGGTTATATCTGTATCTGTATATATTATGGTTATATCTGTATTTGTATGTAGTATGGTAATATCAGAATCTAGAAGAAATTATACCACTCTTGAACAAGTCAGAAATTCATCTGCCACGCAATTAGCTGATGGAATCGACCCATCACTAGTTCTTGACATGAATGACCCACATGCGTTTAGCGCTTAACATGAAATACACTGACACTAGATTATCTCTACGATGAACGTTTGATTGTGAACTTGTAAGTCACTCGTTTCTTTCTGTTGGATTCATGAAAATTTTGCAGATTTTTGTTAACGAAGACAGAGATTTTTGTGAAATTAATACGTAGTTTGTCTTTAAACTCATCTCATCTCTAAACGCAGTTTAAGGGCAAAATCTGAACATTGTCAACCGTGAGGAGGCATCGAATCCCCTTTAAGTCTATCCTAAAACTAGCAGGTCAGTGAAGTGACTTGTTTACAACCACGTCATCTCGGCTTCATTAATCATCAACACAGTTTTAACAGTCAAGAATAATAACACTTCTTCAGGATATGGCCAGTTTGCGTAAATGTTTCTACCGAGGGTCCTCGCTGTGATGCTGTACCTCTCTTAGGAACCACTTTTTCTATGTTTGTCTTGTAATTGTATGGAACCAAGAGATGTAGGTAATGATGTTAATTTACTAAAAAGTCTAGGCTATGCTGACGATATCTTTTTTTACTGGATTACGTAGATTTTTAAGGTTTGTCTTAATATAAGTGTGGTATAGAGGTTGGCATATCCCTGGATGGCCAGTGGATAAAACTCTGGGAGAATATCTACAGGTGGTCGAGTTTACATTCACAAGAACGTGTGGTGCCAGCTGGGGTTATATGTGGGATGTTTCTTTAAATACAACACGTGCAAGAACTGCACTGTTTACAATGGTAACCAAGGTCAGTTCTTTAGCCTTCATTGAAGACTATTATGAGTGTAATATTTTCCTTCTGTGATGGATTTACTAAGGATTGGTAAGATTTGTCAGGAAATAGGACAAAATTTTCTAAGAAAAGTTATTCAAAGCCTTTATTCTGGAGCTGTTGAAATGAAACAATGACTAGGTTAAATTCGTGAAACGCAGGAGCAATTAATGTTAAATTAAAATATTTTGGCCTTTTTGAAGAAAATATAAGTGTATATGTTAACGTATAGAGGAGCCGTTTGAAAAGCTGTAACTTTTTTTTTAACACGGATACTTTTTTTCATACAACCTACAGGACCATCTTAAGACAAGTTCTTGAGTGTGCATGAGCTAGTTGTGACTATTTTTATAGTACCAGAAGCTTATTATTAGACAATGTGGTTGTTGGTGCCGTGTAAGATTTATATGTAATCTTCAGGTTTCCGCGGAGAAGAATTACGAGTAACAACAGCAGTTATTTATAAGACCGTAGGATGCCGTTGCGTGTTGATTCTGTTTCATGGAGAGTGGGGCAAACCACCATATTTTCTTCTTACACGACTGGTAGGCTAGCCGAAAACCTTAGAGACGGATAACCAACCAACACCTCCATGGAGCGTCTCATCATGACACTAATGTCGGGTGAAATTTCCGTTTTCTTTTGGCAACAACAACAACGGACAAAAAAACACCACCAGTGTTGTCCGCTGTTTTTTTTTGTGCAAGAAATTATAAAACATCTTTATGATATTCTTCCCTCCAAAAGCACCTTATTCTATAAGCTTCTTATGAACAGCAATTTATGGTTGGATTGTCGAATTCCAGGAAAATTCTTCACACAAATTTTATTTTGTTGTTGTTAGGTAAGACACATATGCAACAGTTAGGTATCTTTATTGTGAAACGTTTCGCCTACACAGTAGGCTTCTTCAGTCAAGTACAGGAAAGGTTGATAGAAGCAGAAGATACTTGAAGACGATGTAATCAGTCCATCACCCTTAAAGTTTTGAGGTGGTCAGTCCCTCAGTCTGGAGAAGAGCATTGTTCCATAGTATGAAACAATATGGAGAAGAAGTGACAGGATGGAGCTTTTATAGCGCCAAGAGGTGAGACGTAGGAGAGGTAAGAACTCAGATGTTGAGAGGTCCCTCTCAAATCCAGCCCCTCTCACTAGTGGAAGTTGTCGAAGTTGATTGCAGGTCTGTACCAAGATACCCTTGTGTTGCAGTGTCTGACAGATTGAACATTAAAATGGTATAAAATACCGACAGGTTGTTAGGTAAGACACATATGCAACAGTTAGGTATCTTTATTGTGAAACGTTTCGCCTACACAGTAGGCTTCTTCAGTCAAGTACAGGAAAGGTTGATAGAAGCAGAAGATACTTGAAGACGATGTAATCAGTCCATCACCCTTAAAGTTTTGAGGTGGTCAGTCCCTCAGTCTGGAGAAGAGCATTGTTCCATAGTATGAAACAATATGGAGAAGAAGTGACAGGATGGAGCTTTTATAGCGCCAAGAGGTGAGACGTAGGAGAGTTAAGAACTCAGATGTTGAGAGGTCCCTCTCAAATCCAGCCCCTCTCACTAGTGGAAGTTGTCGAAGTTGATTGCAGGTCTGTACCTTCTGCTTCTATCAACCTTTCCTGTACTTGACTGAAGAAGCCTACTGTGTAGGCGAAACGTTTCACAATAAAGATACCTAACTGTTGCATATGTGTCTTACCTAACAACCTGTCGGTATTTTATACCATTTTAATGTTCAATCTGTCAGACACTGCAACACAAGGGTATCTTGGTACAGACCTGCAATCAACTTCGACAACTTCCACTAGTGAGAGGGGATGGATTTGAGAGGGACCTCTCAACATCTGAGTTCTTACCTCTCCTACGTCTCACCTCTTGGCGCTATAAAAGCTCCATCCTGTCACTTCTTCTCCATATTGTTTCATACTATGGAACAATGCTCTTCTCCAGACTGAGGGACTGACCACCTCAAAACTTTAAGGGTGATGGACTGATTACATCGTCTTCAAGTATCTTCTGCTTCTATCAACCTTTCCTGTACTTGACTGAAGAAGCCTACTGTGTAGGCGAAACGTTTCACAATAAAGATACCTAACTGTTCCATATGTGTCTTACCTAACAACCTGTCGGTATTTTATACCATTTTAACTTTAGTTATGCTTCACCCTTTTCACCTTCGCATTCTTTTTCCTGTCTTCTTTCCTACCTCCCTTCTTTATTTTCCTCACCCTCATCCATCCTCCCCTCCCTCTTCCTCCTTTTCCCTCAACGCTCGTGCACAAACGTCCGTGGGTGAAGCTCAGGTAAGAGTGAATTGAGATGTGAGCAGATGATGCTACCACTGGACTTTCATATTGATCTGCCAGTCAATTCTCTGCTTGTGAATCCCATCACAAAATATTACCCTGGATAACATTCTTTGTCTCCAGAGATACCTCAAAGCACCACTCACCTTTTTTCCTTCATCAATTCTATGATTTATCTCATCCTTCATAAATCCATCTCGCTGAGAAGTCAACTCCCAAATATCTGAAAACATTCACTTCTTCCATACTCCCTCCCTCCAATGTGATATCCAATTTTCCTTTATCTAAATCGTTTGATATTCTCATCACCTTACTCTTATTTATATTCACATTCAGCTTTCTACCTTTACACACCCATCCAAATTCGTCCACTAACCTTTGCAGTTTTTCTTTAGAATCTCCGAAAAGCACGGTATCATCAGCAAAAAGTAACTGTGTCAACTCCCATTTTGTATTTGATTCCCCATAATTTAATCCCACCCGTCTCCCCAACACTCTAGCATTTACTTCTTTTATAACCCAATCTATAAATATGTTAAACAACCATGGTGACATTACACAGCCTTGTTGAAGACCTACTTTTACTGGGAAGTAGTCTCCCTCTCTCCTTCATACACTCACCTGGGCCTCACTATCCTCATAAAAACTCTATACGGCATTTAGTAACTTACTACCTACATCTGCACATTGTTCCCCTATCGTTTCTATCATATGCCTTTTGTAAATCCATAAATGCATTGAAAACTTCCCTACCTTTATCTAAATACTGTTCACATATATGCTTCAATGTAGACACCCGATCTACACATCCCTTACCCATTCTAAAGCCTCCTTGCTCATCCGCAATCCTGCTCTCTGTCTTACCTCTAATTCTGTCAATAATAACCCTACCATACACTTTACCTGGTAAACTCAGTAAATTTATTCTCCTATAATTTTTACAGTCTTTTGTCCCCCTTCCCTTTACATAAAGAAATTATACACGCTCTCTGACAATCCCTATGTACCTTCCCCTCTTTCATACATTTATTAAACAAAAATACCAACGACTCCAACACTATATCCCCCCCTGCTTTTAACATTTCTGTCATGACCCCGTCAGGTTCAGCTGCTTTACCCCCTTTCATTCTACGTAATGCCTCACGCACCTCCCCCACACTCACATCCTGCTCTTCTTCACTCCTAAAAGATGTTATACCTCCTAGACCAGTGCATGAAAATACCGCCTCCCTTTCTTCATCGACATTTAAAAGTTCCTCAAAATATTCTCGCCATCTACCCAACACCTCCATCTCCCCATCTACTAACTCCACTACTCTGTTTTTAACTGACAAATCCATTCGTTCCCTAGGATTTCTTAACTTGTTTAACTCACTCCAATTTTTTTTCTTATTCTCAGCAAAATTTCATGACAGTGCCTCTCCCACTCTACCATTTGCTCTCCTTTTGTACTCTCTCACCACTCTCTTCACATTTCTTTTACTCTCCATATACTCTGCCCTTCTTGTATCACTTCTGCTACCTTTTTTTCTTTTAATCGCACCCTTTACTTCATCATTCCACCAGTCACTCCTCTTTCCTCCTGCACCCACCCTCCTATAACCACAAACTTCTGCCCCACATTCTAATACTGAATTTTTAAAACTATCCCATCCCTCTTCAACCCCCACTACCTATACTTGCACCAGCCCACCTTTCTGCCAATAGGTTGGTTATATCTCACCCCTAACTTCGTCCTCCCTTAGTTTATAAACTTTCACCTCTCTCTTACTTACTGTTGCCATTTTCTTTTTGTCCCATCTACCACTTACTCTAACTGTAGCTACAACGAGATAATGA